>NW_021604622.1:19173572-19248832 GCF_004785775.1 Grammomys surdaster
TTCCCTTCCCTTCCCTTCCCTTCCCTTCCCTTCCCTTCCCTTCCCTTTCTCTCTCTCTCTCTGTCTCTCTCTGTTTCTCTCTCTCCATCTCTCTGTCTCTCTCTCTCTGTCTCTCTCTCTCTCCATCTCTCTCTGTCTCTCTCTCTGTCTGTCTCTCTTCCTTTCTTTCTTCTGTCTGTCTATTTTTCTTTTTTCTCCTTTTCCTTCTCTTCCTTTTTTCTCCCCCCCCCATCCTTTTCTTCTTCATCCTTTTCTGTCTTCTTCTGAGGGAAAAATGCCTTGGCTAAGATGATAAGAGTAGTCTGAGACAAGACTCATGTTCCCTGGGCTGGAGACACGGTTCAGTGATTACAGACCCAATACCAAGCCCGACAACCTGCATTTGATCTCTAGAACCCACACAGTAGGGAAGAACCTATTCCTGAAAGTTGTCCTCTGGCCTACATATATGTACTATCGTACCTTTGCATACACACATTGGATAAAATTTAATTTAAAAAACAAACATACAAAAACCTTTGCTTTCCCCTGACCCTGTGCTGTTAAAACTGCTAAGCAGCTTGAGTTCAAATCAAACTGATGGGGACGCTCTGAAACCCTGGGCCCTGGGTCTCCACTGATCCTATCTGATTCCTCAGGTCTCCAGTGGCACATGGACACTCGCCACACTTTGAAAACACATTTGTAGGGCATGGCAGGTTGGGAATTTGGTACCCCCTCCAATATCATCTTTCTCACTGTAGCCTGTTCTCTAAAGACAGTGGTGGTCACTCTCACAGGCCACAACCCCCACCCCCCAACAACACAAAGGTATCATTCTTGAGCACTGTTGTGTCAGAAATGGTTGAGATCTGGAGATCATGTCTTTCCGTGTTAATACCAGCCAGGGCTTCAGTCTGCATCATTCCCCTTTCTCCAGGACTTGATGGAGAGCCACTCCCAGTAAGAGCGAAAGTGGGAGAAGTCTGTGGGGTGTGTGAATTCCAGCCTAGCACATTTCCAAGGAAGATTTATGCCTTCTTAAACTATTTACAAAACAGGCCAGTTGTGCTTATAAACAAGTTGCTGTGCAGATCTTGACCCTGGTGCTTATAATTCTGAAAGCAGCTCAGTGGTTAGTTCACCAGTTGCCTCATGAGGCTGGCTGATTCAAGGTGCTCCTTTTTGCAAGTGAAGGCGCTCAAGCTGGAGGAGCCGGTTTCTCTCTCCTTTTGGAAGCTTCAGTCAGAACTCCCGAGGTTAGCTTTGTGTCTGAAGTTAACTTTTCACTGTGTTCACTTTGAGGTAGCCTCTTGCAATATAGCCCAGGCTGGCCTCCTGTTCACCCTCTGTGAGTTCCGTGCCTGCTCTGATGTACTCATCTGGTTCTTCATGCCAGCTGGTGTCGAAGAAGAGTAAAGCCAGAAGAACAGGCAGGGGAAGCAAACGGAGCTCTAGAAGGGGAAATGTAAAGAGCTGTCCTCCAGAGTGGGCCTCAATTCTGTGTCCTCTGCTGCTCAGAGCCCCAGGATCCCGATGAGCAAGCACAGCCTCCACCCACTCATGCCACCCCCGCCCCCCGCCTGATGTCAAGAGTTCCCCACCACAGGCTCAGACGCCCTTCCCTCTTACTTTGCCTGAATGATTCTCTGATATCTTTAAAAGATTCTGAGAAATGGCTCCTTTTGAAGAGGCCTTTCTTTGGAATTTGGTTTTAAAATATCCCTGTGGATACATTTTTCACGAGCTTGTTTAAGATGAAAAGTCCGCCGTTTTGCACCACGATTAATGTGTTAGATGGTTTGATTATACCAAGTGAGGTTCTGAGTTCAAGAGTAGCCCCAAAGGTTGGGTTTTTTCTTTCTTTTTTTTTTAAAGACGTTAGAACAGGCTTTTGCAATCCGACATAAAACTTCAGCCCTGAATTTGGAGTTTCAGCCTTTGTTAGATGTTCCAAATGCAGAAACTGAATTTTAGGTGGCATTCTTTAAGGGAGCTGCTGTTTGGATGTACCAAGTGGTTCACGGAGTGGTTTTTTTTTTTTTTTTTGCAATAATTAATACCATTTCTGAGTCTTCCGGAGAGGGTAACAGGGTAGCTCACCCTGGAGAATTGAGCAAGTCTTTCAGCCTCCTGGAATGATCCTCTGTTCTGAAATGTATCCATCTTTCCGCCCAGGCTGAGTTCGCGGTCTCTTGCTCCAGGCATCTGCTTTTGCTCTTGCAAATCGAGCTAATGACAGATGTAAACTGGCACAGCCCAGACAGTCACTCCTGTGACAACGGGTTGGAACATATGCTGTCCTGTTTCAGGAAGCTTTTGTAACCAAGAACTCAAAAGGGACCACGCCTCCAAGGAGCACTGCCAGCCCCACCCCCCCACCCCACCCCCGCCCCACAGAGGGCAAATCCTGTCCCATTAACCCAGTTTCTGTCTTCAGCAGTGGTACCAGGGAGGTTTACCTTGCTGCTGTTTCAACTCTAGCATCACCTGGTCCCCCCCCCCCAATATGTTTGAACAGGTCTCATTTAAAAGACTTATATAATGTATTTATAATGAGACCTTCCATGACGCTCATCTTAAACATTTATTCAAATTCGTCTCTTGTTTTGCACCATCCATGCGTCATCACCGCTCCTTCAGAAGTGAGCTTTGGATGTCAGCTTCTAAAACTCCAGGCATGTTTTGAGGGCCCAGTTTGGGTTGTTCTTTGCAGCGATGTAAATACCACAGAGAAAATAAGTCCTACAGCCCGAGGAAGGCACGCTCACGCTACGCATCGTCGGCTCACTCATTGCTAGCTCAGACGGCAATCTTAAAATAGTTTGCAGATGTTGCTTTTAGGAGAGAGCAAGAGTGGCTAGAGCCACATTTTAGCACCTAGAGTTTGATTCATTAATAACGGTCGTGAGCTGGAGCTATGATCTAACACAGAAAGGAATAGCTCATTTAAAAAAAAATTGTTGAATGAGAGCTGTGTATATGGATGTGTCCTGTATGTGCATACATGTCTGCAGATACACATGCTCATGTGTGCAGAGGCCCAGAGGATGGCTCGCCACCATATTCCCATGACACTGGGTCCCTCACAGAACTCAAATCTAGGCCAGTGGCTAGCGAGCCCCAGGGATCCCGCTGTCTCCGTGTCACACAGCCCTGGGGTCACAGGTGTCTGTGACCGGCTTTTTACATAACTTCTAGGGATTTGTACTCGGGCTTGTGCAGCCAGAGCATTCTTGCTCGATTGTCCGTTTCTCCAGTTCCTCTTTAAAAAAAAAAAAATTTAACTTAAGAGTTTTATTGAAATATGACTTAATTCCCATACAAGTCACCCAGTTAAAAACGTAACTCAGTGGCTTTTAGCATATTTAAAGAGTTGTATCGTTATTGCTTTAGTAAAGTTTTGGACATTTTCATTAGGCAAGAAAGAAGGAAGGAAGGAAGGAAGGAAGAAAGAAAGGAAGGAAAGCCCAAAGAAAGATTTTGTACTTTCAATGCCAGCCCTTGCCCAGTCCTCCCTCCCTCTTCCCTCCCTCCTTCCTCCCTTCTCCCTCCTCCGTCCCTCCTTCCTCCCTCCAGTCCTTGGAAGCTGCTTTCTAAGCTTTGCACCCTCTGGGGTATTTTATCTACGTGTAGTCACAATATACAGTCCTTTGTGTCTGGTTTCTTTGACTTATAACTATTATACAACTTCTTTGGCTTACTGTTTTCCAGGCTCTTCTGTGTTGAAGGGTGTACTCGTGACTGTATTCCTTTTATGGCAATGTAATATGCCGCCGTATAGAAATGTCCCATGTTAAGCAGTCTTTTAAACTTCAGAAGGCAAAATAAGGGGCAGAATGGCCATCCGTGTATATCTAGTTCCTGCGGGGTCCGTCACACGTCACATAGTTTAACAAGATTACTGTCGCAGTTAAAAGAACCCCGAGAGAATTCTTATGTGCTTTAGAAATAAGTTTAGATTTCTCATAAATACCTTGTATCAGTCTTCCTTGTGTTACACTCTGTTTTTTATTGTTTTGTTTTTGAGACACACTGTGCAGCCCTGGCTGACCTGACGATCTAGACTAGGCTGGCCTTGAACTTGTCAGCCATCCTCTTGTCTCTACTTCCCAAATGCAGCATGTTGCCTCATGTCTGAGAAAATAGCAGCAACGTTCTCCTGCTTCTAAGAATGACCGATAGATCAGTAAGGCCTAGCGAGTGGGCTCTGTGAGAGAAGCCTGGTGAGTAGGATGCTGAGTGGGGAAGAGGTTTGATGTCAATGCTGTCACTCAGTATGGGAGGCAGATGCTTTCTCCACCCTGAAGAAGGGAGAAGGCTAGCTAGCATCCAAAGAAACCCGATGCTCAGGATCTCAAGTGCAGTGTACAGAGTACGTCGGCAGCTCGCGCTGTGACAACCTCTGAGAGTGAACAGCTGGCTTCCTTCCTGTCCCTGCAAGTTCTGAAGCCATAGATAAACATCAAGGGTCACCAGGGACCGTTCTCCTGCCTCTCTGCCCAAGCAGGAGAACTTGCTACTGGTAGGTAGCTCATCTGTAGGAGAGAATGGCTTTCTCTGTGACATGCGCGGAGTGAATTGGTTCGTTTTCTGTGGCTGTAGTAAAGCACCAGGACCAAGGCAGCATATAGAACGGAGTTTACTTGGACTGACAGTCCTGAGGTCCGACCTGCTAAGGAGGCATGACAAGTGGCAGGGGTGGGGACTGGAGGCCGAAGCTAAGGACGCACATCCTTACATGCTTACTGGCAGGTGTTAAGCAGAGAGAAAGACACGTCGGGTGAAGTCCACCTCCAGTGATGTACTTTCTCCAGCAAGGCTTACAACCTTATATAACCTCCTCGTGACCGCTGCATGCTGCACCACAGACTGAGAATCAGACAGATGCCCAAGCCTATAGGGGACAGTCTCATTCACACCTCCACACAGAGACACACGGTGACCAGTTAATTTGCTAACGTAGAGTAGAGTATTTTTTAAAACATAGGCTCTGGAGCCTAGTTAAAGCATAAACATTAGGACTAGGATTTGGACTCCCAGAGCCGTTCGCATGCTGGGTGGGCACGGCAGCCAACCTGTAATTACAGCTCAGGAAGGCGGAGGGGAAGGCCATGGAGAAGAGCTGTAGTGGAAGTCGTGGGTCTGATCAGGAGTCCCTGCTGCAAAAGACTAAGCTGGAAGAGAGATCCAGGATGTCTCTGATATCAGCTTCAGGCGCGCGCGCGCATACACACACACACACACACACACACACACACACACACACGTAAAATATCTGGATACCGCTACATTTCTTACAAACACTGACTCTAGGTTCTCATACTTGAGTAGTGTCAAAGGGTTACTGTAATGAGATGCTGGGTATGGAAGGGATTCCTGAGCCTCTTCAGCCTGATCGTTCTGGTGTGAGCTCAGTTTGAGTGAGCCTCACAGCCATCGCGTCTTCCGAGATCATGAGGTCTGCGGTGTTCCGAGATCACGAGGCACGCCTTTTGAGTTTTAGGCTGTCATTTGTAAGCATCTGTTGATTTCCTTTTCTTTGTGGCACTAACAGGAAAAAGTTCAGATCTGAGGACATGACTTCTCAGTGTCAACTGAGCTAGGTAGATCAGGTGATGTTCCCAAGGCCAATGTTCTGTTCTACCTTTGATTGTAACTTTTTCTTAAGAAATACAAAATAAAGCTGAGGACTACCAATAGCAAAATCCTGTAACTACTCTTCCACTGTCTCCTGACAGACTTTAGTTCCTGTGTGTGGAATAAGCCTCCTATAGAAACACAGGCCTTATGCTGGCTATGGTGTTACTAATGGCCATGTAAAGGGCAGAGGAGACCTTTGCTGGCTACTTCTCACTCACCTTTTCAGGTGGTTGTTTTAAGCCCTGGGATTTGGGCAGTGGCCTAAGCTTCCCTAAGCACAGCCTTCCTCCTCTTTTCCCGTGCCAGTATCCCTTTTGGGTCTTAAACCTATAACAGACAAGGCCTATTATTCTTCCTTCAGGAATTCTTTTTAAAATCTGTGTGAGCAGCTACAGGTTGACATGTTGGACTTACTGTACAAAGCCAACAGAAGCAATAGCTTTGTGCGTTTATGGTAGTCACTGATGAAGGCGTTCCTCCTACTGATGCTGGCCTAGGCAGGACAGACTACAGCTCTAGGGTTCTTCATGTAGGACAATTAACTTCATGCTTGCCTGAAAGCATTCCTTTTTCGTCTTAGAGAAATTCTGTACCTAAGTGGCCGTCAGGATCAGCCGCGTCGAGTAAACAGTTGAAATGTCAGGCTCCTCAGTTACTCTGGGGAAAGAGAATCTAAGCCATCTGGCCTGTGTGTGCCTTCAGTATGCTGGCTCTAAAGACAGCAAAAGAGCCTTTGTGTTTTGGGTCAAAGCAGATGTGCTCAGCCTGCCATCTTAATTTCTTTTGTATGGTTTGGCATCTATTTCAGCTGCTTTGAAATGTTGAAAAGATTTCAAACCAAATTGGGGAAGAACAAAATAAATTGATTTTTTTTTTCGTTTTTCATAACCGAGTTTCCCAGTTCAGATATTTTGTGAACAAGTATCTTCGGAAATGAATACATTTATTTAACACCATTTGGATGTTTTTCCAAAGTTATTGTTAGTCTTACGGCCAGATGTTTAATGTCTGTCTGAATTGTACTAGACATTGGTTTAGCATACATGAGAGAAGAATGCCGAATGGTCACACACTTTGATATTAACGTTCTATGGAGGAGAGGCTGTGAGCTAATTTTCTCTCTCCTAGGCATAAAACCCTGCAGCTTCTAGGTGTGTGTTCCCACCTCTGCCTCACCTTGCTTTGCTGATACGTGTGTTTATAGGCCAAGTACTTTGAGTCTGCATGGACAAGAACATTATTAATAAACGTTCAGTTTGAACTGGCTTTCGTGTGAACCTGCTTCTCTTAAAGCTGTGCCATCTTTGGCATTTATTTCTTTACCTGCTGAAAAAAATCATCTTATCAGAGAGGAAAGAGTAAATGTATGCTGTTCTTAGATTGCAGGGACCATTAACCGACTGGAACATTCAGGTGACTCGTGGCAGGGCTTGGGTTTTTTTTTTTTTCCCCCAGCTATTATTGAAAGGCAAAAATACTTTTTAAATGATTGAGGTAAAGATTGAGTTGGTGCTTTTCTATGTAGTGTTATTTTTATCCTCCTGGGTGATATTCCTAAGTTACTATGATGTACTTGGCAGAACAGCGGCTGGGTCCTGCAGTGTCAGGGTGCCACTGCTGCACGCACTGACATGGATTGGCCTCTCTGTACATCATCACTAAGGATCAGTCCCAAGAATTGAGGCTGAGTGTGGCGGCATTTGCCTGGAATCCCATCACTCAAGAGGCTGAGGCAGGAGGATTTTTAGTTCACGGCCTATTTGGGCTATACATATGCAAATGCTATTTATAAGCCCCCCCCCCCCCCATGGGCAGTGGTGGTGCAAGCCTTTAGTCCCAGCACTTGGGAGGCAGAGGCAGGCAGATTTCTGAGTTTGAGCCTGGTCTACAGAGTGAGTTCCAGGACAACCAGGGCTACACAGAGAAACCTTGTCTCGAACCCCCCCCCAAAAAAAAGCCCCTAAAAAGTAAACTAAAAAAACCAACCTCCTGAGGTTTCAGAAACAGCACCTACAGACAGTAGCATTTCATAGAAAACACAGGCTGTAAATATGTATGTGTGTGTGTGTGTGTGTGTGTGTGTGTGTGTGTGTGTGTATGTATGTGTGTGTGTGTGTATGTATGTGTGTGAGTGTGTGTGTGTGTATGTGTGTGTGTGTGTGTGTATGTGTGTGTGTGTGTGTGTATGTATGTATGTGTGTGTGTGTGTGTGTATGTGTGTGAGTGTGTTTTAAACTAAAGGCTATAGTTGTTTTAGGAAATTAAGAACTGAGAGGCAGGTAGGTCTCTGAATTCAAGGCCAGCCTGGTGTACAAAGCAAGCTGTAGGACAGCCAGGGAGGACTATTATACAGAGAAACCTTGTCTTGAAAAACAAAACAACAACAAATTAAGAACTTCTTTTGCTCTTAGTGTCTACAGTAAAGAAAAGTGTCCAGGTCTTTTCTTAAGCATTCTTTTTGAATAGGAAAACACAAATACTTTCTTATGATTATGAATTAATGCCCACTAATAACTGTTCACTTGGGGAAATCCTGGATCAGCCCGTATGTATGCTGTGCTTCTTTCTTTGTGGTGGCTGTTTACGTTTAAATTCCTGTCATCAGTGATAGTTAGTCAAATGACACCAACTTGTTTTCCATAGGGTATTTGTGGTGGCATCTTGCTGTTTTTAAGTAACTTTGAAGTGCCTGCTTCTGAGTCTGAAACAGTGAAGGATATGCTTTCCAGCCTTGCTAGAGGAGTAGGGAAGGAGTGTGAGAGTTCCAAGTGTGCCTGATGAAACCCCTGTCCATCACACATAGGCAAGCCTCTGTGCAGTAACCACGATCTGGAATCGCAGCGCCAGTCGCACTGATGATGCAGCCAGTTGTAGCTTCTTTGAGCCAGGACAATACAGGTGTTGGAAACTAATCCAAGGAAGATGATACCTTTTCTTGATGACCAAGATCTTGGAGAATTTTTTTTTTTTTTAATGGCAGTAGACTCCATGGAGCCAAATGTCAGTCTTACTGCCAGGGTGTGGACGGGAAGGAATGAACGAGACTTGGCAGGTCCATTCTAGAACATTTTGTCTCACACCCAGCAATGATTGTCACCCTGGAATGACTTTAGGGCGGTTTTGAATGTTGCAGAAAAGCTTGATGTGAAGGAAATGGCATCCAGATCCTGTCTGGTCTTACAGTACTTATAAGTCAGCATGTGATGTTTCTTAGCACCTGGATGCTGACACCCAGAGGTTCCCAGGACATTGAATTTCTCCATCAAGAAATCCTGGGAGGACAACATAGTCTGGTCCCATCTTTTATTTTTGTCACATCAGGGCATTTAATAATCACTACTGTCATTTTACCAAAGACAATTTAGTACACACCCAACAACAAAAATGTCCTCTCAGAGTAAATGACAGTCTTCCACATGGAAACAACTAACCCTGATGAGTAATTCTGTCATCTTACAGTTGACCATTGAAAAATGTGTCTTGGGCCGGGCGGTGGTGGCGCACGCCTTTAATCCCAGCACTCGGGAGGCAGAGGCAGGCGGATTTCTGAGTTCGAGGCCAGCCTGGTCTACAGAGTGAGTTCCAGGACAGCCCGGGCTATACAGAGAAACCCTGTCTCGAAAAACCAAAAAAAAAAAAAAAAAAAAGAAAGAAAAATGTGTCTTGGTTCAGGACATGGAAATTCTGCAGATAATTCTACAGTATGGATCTATTACTTATCTGAACAAAGTGTCTCAGGGAACGGTCTACATCTGTGGTCAGCACTTTAAGTATTCTCACTCTTCTGCTTAAAGATAGAGTTTGATCGTGTCAACACATACATTATTTTAAATTTGTTGTTGTTTATATGTATGCATTTGGTGTAAGCATGTGAGGGTGTGTGTGTGTGGGTGTGGGTGTGTGTGTGCATGGGGGTAAGAGTGTGTGTAAGGGGGGCAGGGATCCATCATTGGGGGTCTTTTATCTCTATACCTCCTCACCATTTGAAATAGTCTCTCAGCAAACCTGGAGCTCACTGATTGGTTGGACTGGCTGGCCAGTGACTCCGGGGAATTTGCCTGCCTCTGTTCCTCACTGCTGACTCTGGGGTTACAGATTCATGCTGCCCTTACAGACCTTTACATGGCGCCTGTGGATCCAATCACATTCTCAGCTTTTATGGCAGACATTTTACCGCCTGAACCAGCTCTCCAAACACATCAGCATTTCATGTTAAATCATCAATTACTGTTTTTACTGAGGCAGTTAAAATTAGTCACATTTGAGGAAATAAATAGATAAAATTCCTTTGAATTTCCTTATTTGAATAAAATCTAACTGGATTTATATAGCTTTATAGGCAATATAAAGAGTGGTGAATAGAAAATCCTTTATTTCTTAACTGTTCTTTAAGTCTTTTAAAGTCTGGACAACTTGATTTACTAACTATTGCTTGGGGAGAGATGGCTCAGCAGTTAAAAAGCTCTGACCTCTCTTCAGAACTTGGATTTGATTCCCAGCATCCTTTACCAGCTGTCTGTAACTCCAATGCCAAGGGGAGAGCCAATGAGCTTATCTGGCGTCTGTGAGTACTGCACTCAAACGGTGTACAGACATATCACATACAGGCAAGTCACCTATATGCAAAAAAGAAAGGTAAGATCTCAAAAGCAAAACACTATTGCTTGAGGCTGCAGAGAGTAGTTTAGTCCCTGGTGCCCTTGCAGAGGACCAGAGTGTGTTTCCCAACATCTATGTCAGGTGACTTCCCACCACCTATAACTCAAGTTACGCTGGACACGTAGACCTGCATAAAAACTAAAGCTAAACTCCTAAAACCAAATCAAACCTGTTGCTTGAGGATAATCTAGTCCAGACATTTTCTGTTTTATTAAACTCTCCAAATATTTGATTTCTTTCTTTTATCTTCTTCGTTAGTGTATATTGATTATACAAGATCATAGAAAATAAAGAGTTCTTTGTTTCCTTGCACACATATAACTTTTGTCTTTAGTGCTGTGGGAACATTCACAATTCTGGCTAAATGGTTATATAATTTTAAAGGCAGAAAATGATGTACAAGGTGGACCTCAGAAGGAGTGGTTGCTTACAAATGAGGTACCAGAATCCAGTCTGTGCCAGTTTGACGTCGCAGAGTTTACCAGGGCACCTTCTGTTTCTCACAACAGCAGCCCGGCATTAAGTTCTGGTGGATGCATTTAAGTCATAAAAAGTTAAATTGAGTATATTTTCTTACTTCATCTAAAAATGTTCTTTTCTTTGAGCCACAGTTAGTTTTATAACCATGCATCTCCCTGTGTGCTTGTGACTGAAAGAAAAGACGAGATTGAGGCAGACACTTTCTTGGGTAATGGAAAAGGAATAAATCTTGCACCACAGTCTCATTTTTCCTTTCAGGATCATTGATCTCCGGTTTGCTTACTTTACTAAAGTTCCCAGAAGATGGACGTCTGTGTTAATGTCTGGCATGGACGCAATAGTCAAATATGCATCTTACTGTGGTTTATGTAAAATAAACCTCTCTCCCTCGGCACCGGAGAGGTGTCTGGGCACTTAAGAACACTTGCTGTTCTTGCAGAGGACCCAAATTCAGTTTGTAGTACCCACATCAGGCCGCTCACAAATGCCCGCAAATTCAGTTCCAGGGGATCTAACACCCTCTTCTGGCTTCCACAAGCGCGTGCATGTATGTGGTGCACAGACATACATGTAGGCACTCACATACACATATCAAATAAGTAAACAAATAAAATATTGAAAAACAAAACCCGTGTAACCAATTGATCAATTAGGATAAAGACATAATTTTTTAAAAAGTAGATTTTTTTTTTTTTTTGGAATGCCAGGTGTAGTTGTAGGAATACCTGTGTAGTCTTAGCACTGGGGAGAACGAGGCAGGAGAATTGAAAACTGAATGTTAGATTGGACCTACCCAGTACTCAAAAAAGAAAATGGTGTGGGCGTAATGGCTCAGCGGGTAAAGGCACCTGTTGTACAAACGGGAGAGCCAAGTTCGGATCCCTGTGCCAAAGGAAGATGGGATACACACGTGACGCCCCTACACTGTGCTGGGTGCAGGCTGGAGGAGATCTAAGGTTTGCTCTCTGGCTGGGTGTGAAATGGGGAGATCCAGGTTGAGGGAACGCCTGGAAGAGAGTGATTTTCTCACATTACGATCTGAGAGAAGCACTCTGGAGATCTCTGGCGAGCAGTGGATGGGAGGATGAAGAATCTGGGGAACAGTGGAGGGACAGTAAGTTGGCTGTAGTTAGCCAGGCCCAGATTTGCTGGCTGAGTAGGGAACCTCCACCTTTGACACCCCCCCCCATTCCCTGTTTTGTGTCTTGGACTGAATTAAAATGAAGTAACCCAGGTTAAGTGTTTGCAGTCCTTATGTAATTGGATAATTAGTATTTACTGATGTCCTCACTTACCCTTCCCAGGTTAGCTTGTACAAGGCAATTTGATGCTATTAATAGACGGTAGAGGACCTAGAAGCGTCTCGGTTAAGCATTAACTTTGTGTCCCATGACTGTTTTACCTCGTGACTTGGTTCTTGATACGCTCTGCAAATCCTTAATGCAGTTATAAAATCCTGTTTGATTATTAACTCGACTTTTGGTAATAGGTAGGCAAGAGGGATTATCTCAGTATCGGTTAATAATTCAGACCAAGAAGGACTAGTGGGCGCGGGGCTGGGGAGATGCTGGGTAGTGGAGAGCACCTGCTGCTTTTCCAGAGGAACCGAGGTTAGGTCCCAGCCCCCACCTCAGTGACTCACAGCCTCCTATAATTCCAGCTCCGGGGAATCCAACCCCCTCTTCTAGACTCTTTGGACACATGTACACAGGTGACATACAAATACACAAAATACATAAATAATTCATAGATGACCAGGTCCTTATGGGGCCAAACAGATAAAGAGCCATTTAAAATCAGAACACTGAATGCATCCAGATGTAGCAACCCAGTGGCCCCCAGGGCGGCATGCCCACACAGATAGCTGTTTCACCTCCGATTTGCCTGCCATATGTGTGACCTTGGACAAGTGACTTAAGCTAGCTAGTCTTCATACTTCACTTATAAAGTTGACAGAAGACTGGCACATTCCCAGAGAGCTGATTGCCAGGTGTAATTACCGTAGGTATTTGGCGAGTTATACTGAGCAGAGTTGCCATAGTCTGTGTGTGCATGTAGATAATTTATACATACGATGCACACATGCATGTCAGACTAAGTCACTATGTCGCGTGAAGGCAGATGAAGTGCACACTTTAAGACGGGGCCTGTGGAAGGTCCCACAGGTCTAAAGGTGAGCGCTGCATCAGCAAGCCTGTCAGCGAGCGTGTTGGTGGGTGTGTGGTCTGGGCACGTGCCCTGGTCTCGGTGTATAAGCAGGGTAAACAGAACAGGACTCAAAAGCAGCCTTTTCCAGGGTATACGATCGGCAGAGTTTTGAATGACAGGGCAGGAAGAGCAGGTGTCTATCTCAGTGACAGCCTCGCCGTCTTCCTGTCTGCTTGGAGTCCAGATCTTTGCCTTTTGGTGGTAGTGGACACTGGGAGCCATCAGTTTCTGTCTCTGCTCATCTTTTGATTCCTTCACTTCCCATGCTCTGTCTCCTCTGCTCCTCACACATTCCCGGGTGCCGGGTACAGCATCAACACACCAAACAAAAGAGCTTTTAGCAGAGTTGGGGCAGGAGATGACCTAACCCCTATCACAAGACTCAGAAATTACAGTTATTTTAGCTCGGATAAGCCCAGGGGCATGCTGTCTAATGTGTGCTATTAGGTACAAAGGTTTTTTTTTTTTTTTTTTTTTTTTTAATGAAATGATCTGTCAGAAGGCTTTACTGTGGGCTGTGAATCCAGGATCACACTGACCACCTGCTTTCCTGCCTCTCACGCAGTGCCATCCCCTCTCCTGCCCCTCCCACCAAGATTAGTCTCATGCCTTCATGGTTGAGCCTTCTTTGTCTAGTGATCAGATATGGTGTGAATCTCAGCAGGAAGGACCACGGTTGTCCTTTAGCGGAGGAACTTAAGCGAGTGTATGCTTAAAAAACAAAACAAAAAAAAAAACTTCAAGTCTATAGCTCTCTGGAGTCTGGGATAATGAGGCCATGACAAAAAGATTGTGGGCTTTATTTCAGACACACTGACAATGCTTATTAATGAGGAACTTCATGAGAAAAGTTGGCTTAGAAGTCAGCTTCCATTGTTAGGAGTTCAGATAGAACCTAGCTTTGCTGAAGGCGCCTGACCACGTCATTGGTGTCCTGCCCATAATGTCTGCTGCATTTGATGGTCCGTGAAGCGGGGGAGACAGAAGTGACTGCCTTTTCCATCCGTGAGAAATGGTAGACGCTAAACCTTTGCAAATGAGAGTTTATCTCTATCTTGGCTTTTTGATGCATGCCTGTGCATAATTTAAAGGGTATTTACATGTCTGCAGACAGATTTTGGTACTCTTAAGTAAAATATGTTTTTTTTTTAAGACTTTGAAAGTCCAGAAAACCTTCCATGGAATTTTGGCCTACTTACCAGGACTGTCCGGTTTGTTTAGTAACTTGTTCTGACCTTTATACAGAAATGTTTTATTGGTTGAATGGGCTTAGCTCAACTCACAAAATACGTATCCACGACACCCCAGCTCTACCATATAGTGAGGAGATTTTAGCAACTTCAGCCTTGAACTCACTTGAAAATGTACATGGTGGGTACTGGAGAGATGGCTCAGAGGTTAGGAGCACTGACTGCTCTTCCAGAGGTCCTGAGTTCAATTCCCAGCAACCACATGGTATCTCACAACCATCTGTAATGGGATCCGATGCCCTCTTCTGGTGTGTCTGAAGACAGCTACAGTGTACTCACATACATAAAATAAGTGTGGTGGCCGACTAATTTCTTCTTCTCAGGTAGTCTTTGAGATTGTGTCAGTGGCCTGTGAATACTTAAACCCTTAGTTTGAGCCACTCTCGCAGATATTGGTGACATTTGGAGAACTATTATTTAAAATGTTGAGTGACAGCTTGCCCCCTTTGTCCTCTGCCTTGATTTCAGCCTCCATCTGGAAGACATGCATGCCTTTCTGTGCTTGATGTGTCCTGGTAAGCCAGTAGCAGCCACAGTTACGTCCGAGAGTACTAAAGACAGTCCTTTCAGGAGGCCTTCTGGGCATGTAGAGAATCCAGTGTTAATCCTGCTGTAACAGGGCAAACTGTTCAACAGCTGGGTAGATGGGCTGTCTTGTGCTGGTCTTTCCTGTTCCCATTGGTTAGTAGCATACCTGCCTGGAGATGTCAGAGCAGCATCCCGCTCTCCCCATATATCCGTTCATCTTTTGCTCGGTCTCTCGTGTCTGTTTTGTCCTAACTGCCTATCTTTTCTCCAGCCCCCTTTTATGTACGTGTTGTTTGATATAAACCAACTTCTTAGAACTTATTTGGTAAAAATGTAGCATTCAGTGGGTTTTTAAAAAATATGTTCCAGAGTTATGCAGTCATCAATAGAAACAATTTTATAACATTTTTAGTGATTTAAAAATTATGTGGGGGGGGGGGAGCAGGGGAGGAGGCTATAGGAACATGTCCATGCAGATCCCAGAAGAGGCCAGAAGAGGACACCAAAGCCCCAGAAACCAGAGTTACAGATGGTCGCTGATAACTGAATTTGGGTCTACTACCATAGTAGTATATGTTCTTAACCACTGAGCCGTCTCTCCTACCCCAATTTTCCATTTTAACCATGTAGAAAGGAAAACGAATTCTCTTTATCAGTCCGTTCCCAGCCCTGCCCACCAGACCCTGGCAATCATGCTTCTTCCTCCCTCCCTGCCTCCCTCCCTCCCTCCCTCCCTGCCTCCCTCCCTCCCTGCCTCCCTCCCTCCCTCCCTCTCTGTCTTCATTTGTTTGGGACATTCAGATAGTCATGTAATATATGGCAGTTTCTACGTGTCCTCTTTCAGGCTGCTCAGTGTTTTCAGGGCTCACCCATGTTGTAGGACGCATCAGCATGTCATTCCTCTCGACAGCCAAGGAACATCAGAGTTCCTCCCCCTTGACGTTCTTTCTGCCTTTCAGCTAATAGTGTTTGTGTGAATACTTGTTTTGTGTGGATGTATGTTTTCGGTTCCCTCGGGTGTCTGTTCCTAGAAGTGGAGTTGCCAGGTCACATGGCAACTCTACTTGACCTTTTGAGAACTGCCAAACTGCTTTCCGGAGCATCTGTGCCAGGGCGCATGTCCACATGCCTGCGTATGGACTCACACAGCCTTCAGAGACGTTTACATGACCATCAAGAGGTCAGGAAACAGAGAATCTTGTTTTGTTTGATTTGGCTTTTGAGGCAGTCTCGCTACAGCCCAGGTTTGGCTCCAACTCAGAGCCCTCCTGTTTTGGCTTCCTGAGTGCTAGCCGTACCACCACGTGTGCTGAGACGTCGTTTCTGACTTCGAGGGGCCTCTGCCTTGAGTGTGGTGTAGTTTTTCTTTCTCCCCTAACCTGTGGCTGCACCCATGTCATTTGGGACATTTTATTGTCAGCCTTTCCTCGGCTCCACATTCCGTCCAGAGGAAGTCTCTTGTGTGGGTGTGGTCTCTGAGCGCTGCCGGTGGTCTTTGGTTTTGCCTCTGTGAAGAGATGCAGGCAGCGTAGGTGAGGACAGAACACAGGCTATAGAGACACTGCGAGGGAAGCAGGAGGCAGGTGCTTTAGAGCAGGCTGTGTGCAACAGGGGGGAGGAGCCTCTCCCTGGGCCTATGGACCGGTAGGTTGTGACTGAGAGTACACTCCCTTGCTTCTATTCTGTTGTGACGCTTTCGTTACAAACTCACATGTGAAGATGTGCGGTTATGAAGGTACCGCTAGAAAGGACGGAGACCCAGGACTCCCTTTAGAGGAAGCTCAGGGCGGGTGGACAGTGTAAAGGACGGGGTTATCCACAGACGCAGTCATGCTTATCACTCGTGACCTGGATTTCCTCTGGGTTTTCTGAGCCGATATTCCGGCTCTCAGACCAGACCATATTTCAAGCACAGAATGGACAGGGGTTATATTCACATTCACCACCATCGCCTGCCTCTCTGTCCCAGGTGCTAGGAGCAAAAGCATACACCACTGCTCCTTTGAACACTCTGTTTTCTTTCCTTTTTTTTTTTCCTTTTTTTAAAAGAATTATTTATTTGGGTATATGAGTACACTGTAGCTGTTCTCAGACACACCAGAAGAGGGCATCAGATCTCTACAGATGGTTGTGAGTCACCATGTGGTTGCTGGGAATTGAACTCAGGACCTCTGGAAGAGCAGTCAGTGCCCCTAACCTCTGAGCCATCTCTCCAGCCCCCAGTCTGTTTTCAACCCTCTTGTTTTGCTCCTGCTGCTAATACCAGGAAAACCATCTCGCCTCCTGCTGTTAACTCTTGTTTGTTTTGTCTTGCTTTTGTTTTCTATGGTTTGGTTCTATACGTGGTTTCTATGTGTAGCCCAGGCTATCCTGGAACTCTCATGTAGACCTCAAACTCAGAGAGATCCACTTGCCTCTGCCTCTTGTGCGCTGGGAGATTAAAGACACATCCAAGCCCACCCTGTTTATCTTTTCTCAGGTTATTAACAATGCTGCTTTTTTAAGAGCGCTTCACTTTAATGGCCTTTGTCCAAACCTCACCCCAAGCCCGAGATTGCCTTCTCTTCCCGGCTGAGAGCTTCAGGTCTCTCGATAGACGCCCTGGGCCATGGGGCAGGGCCAGTCCATGGAGACATTGTGGGAAGAGAATTCTCTCAAGTTCCATGTTCTTATGCTTCGCTTCTGGCCTTGGTGCTTTTTAGTTTTTGTGCAGTAAGTTTGAGCCAAGCGAACCTCCCGCCCCTCTCTGTACATATTTTAACAAACAAAACAGCCAAAAATGACTTTCGGGTTTTGTCTAGAATCTGGAATCAATCAGACTCTATTTTTTCCCTCTTTGGGTTATTACATGCCTTGCGTGTTGTCTCTTCCTTGCCACTTAGAACCTTGCTCACTTGACAAAGGCAGCCTAGGAAAAACCATAGTGCTTAAGCAAAAGCTAAATGGATTTTGACCGTTTTAAAACCCAGGGCTCCATGGTCCCTGAAGAAAGGCCATATGGTGGTCTTACTTAGGCAGGTTGGTGTGTTCATGGAGACCAAAAGAGGGCACCAGATCGATCCCCTGGAGGGACATGTGGGTAGAGTTACAGGTGGTGTGTGCCACCTGTGTGAAGACGGCAAGAACTGAGCCAGGGTCTCCAACAAGAGTTGTAACCTCCGAGCCAACTCTCCAAGATCCACTGTCTCTGCGCTCATAGTCAGCTGAAGGCAATTTCAAGGCAAGCAGTGGCTGAAAAAATGAGCCAAAAAAAGAACAAAACAAAACAAAAACAAACAAAAAACGGATCCACAGCTCAGCCTTTGCATCAGGTTTAGACAACAAATTCTCGTGGAATGATCACAGGGCCAGCCATGGGCAGGTGGTGTGCTTCCCTTTAGCATGCAGTTGCTAGGTAACCAGTGCGGTATTGGATGAAGCAATGAGGAGCCAGGGTGTTTCACACACATGTCAGTCAAGGCTGGGTCCAGCACCAGGGCCAGCAAGCAAGCTGCAGTGGCTATCCACACTCCTGCTTTGGCCGTCACAAATTCATCCTGCCCATTTCCCACTGGGTCTTAGGCAGCGCTGGATTGTCCCCCTGCTGCTCCATGAACAGAAAGCCTTGTCATCCCCATTACTAGAAGGAGATAAGGAGAGTGAGAAATGACAGTTTGGATGTCACAAGAGACTTTTGTCTGGGTGTTGGACCTGGGAGGGATGGAAGGTGAATTGCTGGGTGGGGCCTGGCAGAAAAGGAATGTCCCCAGTGCCTGTCTTCTTTTTCTTGTTTTTGTTTTTCGAAATGGGGTTTCTCTGTATAGCCCTGGCTGTCCTGGAACTCACTCTGTAGACCAGGCTGGCCTCGAACTCAGAAATCCTCCTGCCTCTGCCTCCCAAGTGCTGGGACTAAAGGCGTGCGCCACCACTGCCAGGCTCCCAGTGCCATTTTCAAAGGGACTGTTACTCAGCTGGCAGAAGTGTGGGGACCTTAGGAAGAAGCTGGAGAGAAAGCACACTAAGGAATAAGGAATTTGAGGCTCAACATGGGAGCCACTGAAGTAGTCTGCGACGTCATCTCAGTCGGGGTGGTAGCAATCACTTGATCACCTCAGACCTCTGAGTTGCTTCCTGGCGTGCCCAGGAGTGCAGGCTCCTCTATGACAATACTCTTCTTACATGAATAGTCCAGGCTTCTGATGACCTGGTGTCAAAGATGAGGAGAGTGGGAATGGAAGCCCCCACTGAGGCTCCCGTGGGGTTCAGGACCCCCAGGTCCACCTGGCCACACTTGAGCCATCCCTGCTTCGTAAGGAGGAAAGGTCACAGTATCTCATGTGTTGGGCAGTGCCAGCTGCAGCTGCCTCTGAAAATACACTTAGGTTATTGCTTAGAAATAGTGATGCCAAGATGCTTTCAAAATGTCACAAAAACACAGCACAAAGCTTTATGTACATAAACATGTATATATTTTACAGAGGTGTGCCTATGTGGGGGTGGCAGATGGGTCCTGGTAGGGTCAGATCTGGCATCTCCAGGCTTGCAAAGTAAACATGGTGGCCACCAAGGCTGAGGGACCTTAGGTCATCAGGTTTCTGGCTTAGGGAGCATCGAGGGCAACATCCCTGCAGGACTAAGAAAGCACACATGCCTGGCTGTGCCTTTTGAGACCTGGGTATATGGGTGTGTGCCACCACAACCAGATTTAGCTCCTTTATAATTAAACTCTTTGTTTTGATGTCATTTCACATCCACAGTCATTTGTAAGCAATTACAGAGAATGCTCCCAGGAACCATTTGGCTAGCTAGTCTCCTTCCCAGAGGAGAACTGACCCAGAGCACTGAGCACAGCAAGACACTGAGACCTCAAGGTGTACCTGGGCATCTCCTGGGGCAAGGCATCCACCGAAACCTTTCAGCTGCCCTTTACTGCCAACTCCTGGTCCTCCTGCTGGTCCCTCCCTAAGCTCTTGAAGGTCCAGCCCGCTCTTCTTGCTCTGCAATGCCTGTCACTTCAAGAGCATAATAGTAGAATTCTACAGCCTGGAATATTCCCTGACTGCCTTGTTTCAGCTTCGTGTATCAGGAATAAAGCTGATACGAGCATTTGTGTGAGCGTATGCATGTGTGTTTGTGTGTATGTGTGTGTGTGTGTGTGTGTGCGCGCGCGCGCGCACATGCATGTATGCATGCTTGTGTGAGTGTGCATGCTTGTGTGAGTGTGAGTGTGCATACATGCACACTTCTGTGTGTGTGTGTGCTTTGTTCAAACAGAAGTTTCCACTTATCTAGAATCGGTGCCCTGAGTGTGTGTGCTTTTAAAATGTAAACTGAGTATTGTAGTATGGTGGGTGTGGACTGCAGTCGCCCCGTGGTTTATTTTAGTTCTGCAGCAGTTGTTTCTCTCATACTCAGTTCTTCAGTGTGAGGAGACAGGGCCTGAAGGAGGGTGTACACACACACCCCCTGTTGACACACCTCCCTGTTCTTGATAGTCTGAGCCTGCATGTCGGTATAACTAACAAGAAGGCATCTAATGAGATGGGACTGAGTTTTCTCTGCCCTCTAGATTCTCCTTAGAAGTGACCAGCATTTTCCTTCGAGAGGAAAGTAATGTCGTTCAGAACTTCAGAGAAATGGGAATTCACGGGCCCAGGAGCATGGTCTGTGGGAGGAATAATTGTGGCACAGGAGGGAAATTATTATTCATTGTAGGTTTCAAAGTAGCGAATAGAAAGGATTTGGGGAATTAGCAACTCGAAGAAACAGTAAGAGTGTGGGGTGGTCGATTTAGCAGTTATCCTGGCCTGGCTGGTGCGCGTGCTAAATGCATACTGATGTCTTACTGGTGCACCTCGTGAAGATGTAGCCACTACCGCCCATGTAAGAAATCAAAAAGAAACATGTATACCTGCCCCTTATTTTAAAAAGCACACCCTTTCTAACCTTATGCCTAAATTCAGTTTGAGATCTGACTTTCCCTAAAATTAAATATTCTGAGATTTGGGAGGGAGGTGTCGCTGTTCATTCTAACTTTTGTCCCAGTTACTCTACAGGCTGTCCTGCCTCTAAGAGGGGACAGTCCTATGCCGAGCACAGAGGCAGGACACAGGGACCTGTCATAGCCCTGTTCTCTGCCCCCATGCCAACCCTTCTGTCTTGTGTCTGCTGCCCGATTGTCCGCCATCTGCCTCACGTGGTTCCTTCCCGTACAGGGAAAGGCCCTGGAAAGGCTCATGGGTTTGGGTTTCTTGCCTGTTTTCCTGTCTCTCAGTGGATTGTCAGTTGTTTTTTAAAAATTTTGTTGATGGGTTCCTTGTGTCTCACTCTCTTCTTCAGCAATCCAGGTAACTCTTGACCACTGGTTCATGTCTGCATGAGGGCCCCATTTTGTTCCAAGGCCTCATTTCCTCTCACTTGATTTCCTGGCTATTAATCTTTTCTGTTTGCTTATTTCTCTCTCTTTCAAAACTTGTTACAGTTATTTATTTATTGTGTATAGATGTATGCGTAGAGGTTATAGGACAGCTTGTAGAATTGGCTTCCCTTCTGTCATAAGCATCCTTATAGCTCTGTCTCTCAACAGCACGTGAGTCCCAGGGCCACACTCGGGACCTCTAGCTTGGCAGCAGGTCTTTTCTGGCCACCTGCTGAGGCTGTTTCCCTGTTTATTAATCATACACCTCTCTCCTGGCATTTGCCTTATTGATATAATTCAGTTTATTTCTGACTTCTTTTAGAAATAAATCTTATTACTGTACTGTGACGCTCCCTCATTCTTCAGAAACAGTTCAGGAAGAAAAGGTCTTGTAAAAAAAAAAAAAGACCACATCCTTTAAACTTATAGTTTTGTTTCGGAAGAATCTCGTAAGCCTAATGCTTGGTTAATTGCCGTAGCTGTATTTAAAAATGGCTTCCGATAGCTCAGTCAGTGAAATCCCTGTTAGATAAACATGAACACCTGAGTTCAGATCCCCAGGACCCGCTGGGAATTTGTACATGGTGGTGTGTGTTTATAACCCCATCAGTGGAGACAGACAAGATAGACAGAACCCCAAGGCTTGCGTGCCAGCTAGTCTAGCTTCAGGTTTAGTAACAGAGACATTATAAGAAAAATAAGATGGTATCCATATGCACCTGAATGTGTGTGTGTGTGCACACCTAGATTTAAGGAGAAGTGGCTAGATTTGACTCACGTACTGGGTAGGTCCAGTACACAAGCAGATAAAAGTTACTTGAATGAACTTTCTGCCCATGACAGCCCATCTCTGGATGGACAGCAATCCTCCCCTTCCTCACCTTTTCTTCTCAGATACATCCTGCACCACCCCACCTCTTTTGAGATGCTTGTTGCTTTGAGCGTCTGCCATACTCTTCTGACAAATGTCTCATCTAGTCACAGCCATGTTAATCCTGTAACAGTTATCAGCCTGTGTGTTTGTCTTATGCTGTGCTCATGAGAAAGAAGAGTTCTCATCCCCTTGATCCTCACACACCAAGCGTGGGCATTGGCCTGTATCCTCTCCACCACAGACTGCTGGAAATCTGAAGAAGTCAATGGAAGGGGCTCTAGGAATAACTTGAGGCCATTGTTTTTTAGATTTTTGCGTTGTTGTTGTTTTGTTGTTTTTCCTTGAAACTCTGTACCTTAACTCTGATCTCTCACATGGACTCATACATCACCTTGTTTTCCCCAATGAAATAAAAAATTACATACATACATACATGCATACATACGTACACACATAAGGAAATGTCTTATTTTATACTACATCTGACATGGAGATGTAGTCATTAATACATATAATATATATGTATAGTGTGTGTGTGTGTGTGTGTCTGCTAGAGACTGTATATTATTTCTAGAAAACCAAATAAATATAACACATCAACTTTGAATATTTAAAGCATGTCTGGTCTTCAGATCCTAAGGTGCTTACTCAGCCTATGCAGAACTTTAGGAGAGTGGTGTGTGCACTGGGAAGAGAGGATCCCAGGCTGGCTGGGCACCAGTGGGAACTGGTGATGCCGGCTTCAGACTCTTCTTTCCTGAGAGAGCTTTGGAGGTGACTTGTATTGAAGCCTACAGAGGAGCTTTGAGACCACAGAGCCTTTAGCAGTTTCTCAGGGCTGCTTTTGACCATGGTTGTCATTCCTAAGGAACAGCCTCCTGAGAGACACAACAAAAATCCCTCATGTCCACTCCTGAGCTAAGCACTTTCTGCTTTGTACCCTCGTCAGTGTGCTCTGTGGAGTGTCCTGTCCACATGGGGCATTTCTGGAACACCAGCCTAGATTGGCATCCTGGAACAAGGCAAGCTAGAGAAGGACAGAGGGCTCTCCTTGGTTGCCACAAGGCTACAACATCCATTGTTGGCCCATGTGTCTTTCATTTTCTCCATGGTGGTGATGACTCAATATGGAAGGCCATGTGTTTCCTGTCTCTGGGATGTCCTGGTGCCCATTTTCTTTATGGCTTTTTTCTGGATATGGTACACCCCACCTATACTACGTCAGCAGCCTGGGGGCTCTATCCAGCTCCTGGTGCTTATGTGGCAGGGAGGGCCCCTCCATCACCTGAGGTAGGGCAACTGGGCTCTTTCCTCAAGTAAATATCCACTAAACAGTATCTGGGGAAAGTAGTTCGACCTCAGAAGGGAAGGGTGTGTACTTGTCCTGGCCTGGGGAAGTTTCTCAGGGCTGGTTTGGACCAACTTTTGTGGTACATCTGGCATAAAAGTACCACTATTGAAGTTTTATTTTCTTCTAGAAAAATAAAACATGCCACTTGTACCAAAACCGCTGAGTTGGCAGTTTGGTGGGTCTCAGCGTGTTGATCTCTTTTGTAAGAACATACCATTTGTTACAATGGAGGCAGCTGGTTGATACTTGATTTAAAATCTCAAATCAAAAACTTCTTCAAACACGGCAGAAACGGTTTCGTGTGCATGTGTATGCACATTCGTATGTGTATGTTTCATGTTATTTATATTTTTTAAAGTAATTTTTTGGTAGTTTTGTTTTATTTACAGGAAGCTCACATGGCTTAAAAACAATTAAATATACTCTAGTAGGGGTTGGGGATGTAGCTGAGCCTGGACCTCTGTTTTGATTCCCTATACTGCAAAAAAACAAATCCAAACTCCGAACATAAATGAAGAGATGGCCTCCATAGTAAAATCACCTTTATATGTGTGTGTATGTGTGTAAAGTAGGTTGAACTTAGTCCACAAACTTGCCGTGGTTAATCCTGTGGTCGTTTGTGGTAAAAACAGCACCAAGTAGTTGCGAAATAATCCCAATAAAGACTGACACAGTATGAGCTTTGTTTGACGTACATGCTACTGCATAATTGCTCTTGCTTGGACGCATGAGGTAGATCATCCGATGAGCCAAGAACTCACGCATGATCCATGTCATGATGGAGAAGGAATAGTGATGACATTGTCTACGTATTGATGATGTGTGACTTATGTCTTGTAGCACATGGAGGGAATATTTAATCTGCTGGAATAACAACCTGTGTAGTTTAATGTACTTAAATTGAAGAATTTTGCTATGAAGTTTTGAAGCCACCATATGATCCAGTGGGAAACTGTAGGAAACCAAGTTCCCACCTTAAAAAAAAAAAAAAGCCTTATCAGTTTCTTTTTAAAAGTTTGTTTTTAGATTTATGTTTTTATTTTCTGTATGCGAGTGTTTTGCCTGCCTGTGTTTATGTGCCTGGAACCCTTTGGAGTTCAGAGGAGGGCAACATCAGGTCACCTGGAACTAAAATTATGGGTGATTGGAGACCCCCCGTGTGGGTTCTAGGAAGTGAATCTGGGTTCTCCACAAGAAGAAGTGCTCTAATCACTGAGCTGTCCCTCTAGATGTCGTTAGTTCTATGATTTTTAAAGAACCATGAAGAGGAGTGAACTGTGAATTTGAAGTTTTGTGAGTCCCAAAGGATGTTTGCTACTTGACACAATGTCTTTTAAAGTTTACTGTTCAAAAATTTTCTTCCTTTAGAAAGTAATATTGATTGAATAAAGAAGATGGGGGAAAATGCATTTGTACAATTTAGAGCCTTTGTCCTGAGTTGTTTTCCCTGTCTGGGCACTTCTGAGGAAGTCATTCACTGCAACTAAAAGTGTCATTCGTCTGTGCCCTCAGGTGTTCACCTACAAGCAGAGTACAATCACCAACCAAAAGGTGACAGCTATGCACCCCCTGCATGAGGAAGGTGTGGACGACATGGCTACCCTGACCGAGCTCCACGGAGGCTCCATCATGTACAACCTATTCCAGCGCTACAAGAGGAATCAGATCTATGTGAGTTCCACCTGAGGCTCCCGGAGTTAGATGTGTAGCTCTGTGTGCTTGCCCAGCCCCTCAGAGCCCTGCTGTCTGTCCCCAGAACCTCACCCCCATAGAAAGAAACTCTTTCTGTGTTTGAGTGTTTGTTTTAACTTCCCAAGAATATTTCTTGTCCTTAGAGCATCTTTCATTAACTTCAGAAAAACTATGTTTTCTCAAAGTTTTGCCAAGTTCAAAACTCAGTAGAAAAAAAAATAGATTCTCTTAAGCTTCCTGTTGAGGGGCCTTTTCTGACTCTAGGGTTCATCCTAGGGTGATATTTACCTTCATGGAAATTTATCTTTCTAAGTTGTAGGATTCCTATTTGCTGTTTTGGATGGAGAAATGCAGATACAAAGCCTTCGTGTACATTTTTCTGCTTTCATGATATGGGAGTAAATTTATATTATAAGTAATATGTAAAACAGGTGTGAAAAGGTAATCTTTACGATTCATTTTGAGGCTGCAGAAGTGGTACAGCAGTTCAAAGTACATACTGGCCTTTCAGAGGACCTGACCTCAGTTCCTAGCACTTAGGCAGTCAGCTCACATGACTGCCAACACCGGGTCTGGCGCCCTCTTCTGGACTCGGAGGGCACCTACGCTCACACACGCAAGTGCTCAAATACAGACGCACATATATACACATAATTAAAAGTAAAATAAATTCTAAGAATTCACCTCTATAATAACTGAAATTGAGATACATTCTCTTATCTGTTGAGATTAATCAACCTGCTGTTATCCCCTTTTGAATCTGCCTGTTAGCAAGTTCTTAAAAAGTACCCCAGCTGCTTATATATTTTGTGTCGTGTTCAATTTTATATAGTTTTCTTTTGAAGACTAACATCTTAATACTATTGAATTTTGTGCCCTAGGAGTTGTATTTAACACTGCCAATCCGGTTTTGATTAGTGATGATATCTAGAATATGTGGTGTGTCTGTGTGTGGGTGGAGGAAGGACTGAGAGAGGAGACGTGAGACAGATGTGGTCTCCATGCTCAGTTTTCTTTGGTGTGAGGAAAAGTCTGTTTATTTACCTTCTCATACACTGTGAAAGTGTCATCTTTGCCAGGCTGGCCCGCTGTTTGCCACATGCTCTCAGACAGCCCTGCACAGAGGAAGTCGGTTATGTCTCCATCCCCTGACTGTAGAGCTTGCTCAAAGGAAGTCTTCAGATTACAGTGTTCTCTGTATGTCCCTTAGAAAAGGTGGCACTTCTACAAGTTTGTGTAAAAGTGGCCGCGTCATTTGCATCTTGCACACACCACCGCCGTGTGTTCATTCTTTCGTCCTGTCAAAAATCTCTTGTCCGTGTCAGCAGTGGTTTGGCAGGCATGCATGCTGCCCACTGTCCTGTGTGCTTTCATTTTCCACTCAGACCTGTCGTGCAGTTACACGCTAGGCTGTCCGATGACTTATGTTGTTCTTTTGACTCACGGATGCTGCCAGGTGCCTAGTGATTATGCAGTAAGCATTTAAAAGGGGAACGCCATGCACATTGCAAACGGCCTCTGCTAGCTGGTGAGAGGCCATGAGGCTTGAGTTTTGAAAAAAACAATTATTGTGATACGCCTCTTGCAGGTATTTTGGAACCCATGTTCTCTGTCAGAAGAAAATAGATGCAAGTTCTTATTACACGTTTTCAATAGATAAGAAAGTGGGTCAGTTAGGAGAAGCAAACCTATCCCAAGGCTTTTTAAAAGGAGAGCCTTCTAAAACTTTTCTTTTTTTACACCCTACTCTTTCCTCTTTTCATGATAATAATGTTAAACCTGATAGCTAGATTGCCCAGGAAGTCTTTGAATATGGTCTTGGTCCTCTTTTCTGATCTGAAGTTCTTTTCCATCTCTTTTGAGTAAAAAGTACACAGTTTTTGTACATCAAACTTTCAGTTAAAATTAGTCAGTTATGTTCCGGTGTGCTTTCCTTTGGAGATGTGCAAAGCGTATTATTGCTCATAAAGGATGCTTTGTCCTTGCTGTAGCTGTTTGCAGGAGGTACAGTCCTGTGAAGTACTCTGATGATTCAAACCACTCACTGTCGAAAAAGCCACTCCTTCCCCTCTGTTCCAGCTCTGTGCCTTGCCTGTTTATATCTGAACCCATCTAAGGGTTTATTCGAATTTTGCTCAGGGTGTTGTCTTAATTTGCTGTTTCTGACTTAACATAAAACAGCTAATTTACCTAGTTACAGTATGTAGGCATAACTGATAAAAGACATCTCGATAGCTCAAGTAAAGGTGTCTGCAGGGCTGCACTGTTTTTTTTGGTGGCTCAAGGGGGATCCATTTCCTGTTCATTCTCCTTGCTGGCACAATTCAGTCTTGTGCAGTTGTAGACGGAGGTCTGGTTTTTATTCCTGACTGGCTCTTGAGAGCAATTCCCAGCTTCTAGAGCAACTCACACTCCGTTCCCTTGGGCTGTCGGTTATAAATCCTTCTGTGGCTTCACATCTTTCCTCCAGGCACGTGTTTGTCCCCCGAAATCCCTTTTCTCTCTAAGAAAGGGTCACAGCTTTTAAGTCTTACAATTAGATCAGAGCCAGGGAGATAGTTCAGTCAGTCAAACACCTACCACACATAAGCATGAGGATGGAAGTTTGAGTATCCAGCATCCAAATAAAAGCCAGCATGCAACCATAACACCAGTGCTGGGGTAAGGGTGTGAGACACAGGGGTCCCAAGGAGTGGTCCGCAGCCAGCTTAGCTAAATCAGTGAGCTCTGGGTTCAGAGAGATTGTTTCTCAAAGACCCAAGTTAAATGTGATTGAGGACAACAGCTGTGTCAGCCTCTGGCCTCCTCACACACATCCACGCACACATGAACACGTGTCTCTGCCTGTGTGCATGTCCATACATGAACACACACATAAACATACACCACACCACATTAATATTTTAAGGTTTTTTTTTTTTTAATAAAAGTAAAACAAATCAGAAGGGCAGCCACCTGGTAAGGTCTGTAGCCGCATCCCCAGTGGTACCTATGGAGTCCCATTGTTATGGGCATATAAAAACCCCCGGTTTCTAGGGATGAGTGTAGGGATGAGGAAATGGTACTCTGCCTTCTGTTAATGAAAAGGGACTCCTGGAGCTAGCCCGCACTCATGTGTTGGATGTCCTGCCGTGGCTTTCTGCTCTGAGATGACAGGTTGGCAGTAGGAAGGACCACCTCCGGAAAAGAAGTCTGCTGCCCTCTGTTCAGAAGGATATCATCAAAAAAAAAAAAACCAAAAAAAAACCAAAAACCACTTGCTTTTTTTTTTATTGTTTGCTTGTTTGTTTAATATTTTGCATCCTCTATAGAAAGAGGTAATGAGTAACCATCTTTTTAAAAAGAGTGATTAATTTAAAAAAAATGGTTTTGGATGAGACAAATGAGAACTGAGCCCCACCCCTCCTCATAAGCCATTCAGCTCCACATGGCTGATTTAACCTTTCAGAGATTCCATGTCTTATAAGTTGTTTTTGTAAATGTCAGCTATCATATCCCTCGCTTTGTCAGAGCTGCTTTGAAATGGGGTAAGTGAGCCCTTCAGAACCTTCAACCGTTACATTTTCTTATCTGACTTATTCAGCTCATACCAACAAATTTTTATTTAGAAAACTCCAGCCTGGGACTTGGCACCGAGTTCGGGGGCTTTGGAAGAGGCTTAGAGCATCTTCCTGACCTCAGTCTGCAGGTTAGCAGAAAGGAAAACCCAAGGCTTACCTACCGCACAGCCTAGAGACTGAACAACCGGAGGTCACCTGTCACTGAGGGTCAGGAGAAGTGAGAGTGACAAGCTTCATTCGCACTGAAGCCCCCAGCCATGACGTAGGTCCCTTAACTCTTGCTGTCAGTAGGCATATCCCTGCCCAGGGCTTGCCCTGGGAAATGAAAAGCTAAGCACTCTTTTCTGGTTGTGTCTGTAGACCCACAGGGCTCTGTCCTGACACCGGTCTGTTTGAATCCTCTGTTCTGTTCCCCCAACATTGCCTATGGAACCCCACTTTCAACTCTAATGCTGGACCCCCTTCCTGGAACTCCGTGCTCCTCCACACTGGAGATTCCACCCCGTCTACCTTCCTGTCCTCCTCTGTTCTGCATGGTAGCTTCTCACCGGGCCCCCGGCTTCTACTCTGGGCCCCCTTGATTTGATCTATGTGTATTGTTCTTCACTGGTGGTCCTTTGGTGAGGGGTGGGGATCTGAGGAGGGCCTCCCTCTCCTCCCTTCCTACCTCCTGAGGAGAAGTGATAAACATACCATGCAAAGACAAAAACTTGTTGAATGTGAGGGCCTCACTAGATTGGGGGAAATTGACCTTGATTGTAGAACCAGATGTTTATTGAGAAATTAGCTAGAATAGGTATCCAAGGTTAGAAAACCCTAAAGCATCTGTTTTCAACTAGATGACTGTCTTCTCTGGGATACTTGGCTGTATCTGAAGACATTTTTAGTTGTTAGAGCTAACTTGAGAGATGCTAATGATATCTAACCAGTAGAGGGCCTTGAATGCTTCTCACCAACCCAGAGGGCCGCCTCTACCACAGGGTATTATTTGGCCCAACTTGTCACAAGTGTCAAAATTGAGAGGTCTTTCCTGCCATCCAGCTGACCTAAAAGTGTACAGTCGATGGTATAGACCCCACACTTCCTCTGTTGATGTGGATACAGGCCACTAGCCGAGAATGCTGGACTAATTCAGTGCTGAAGAGATGGCGGTTTTAGAGCAGCTTGGAGATGAGATAAGGCCTTAGGTAAGAAGCAGCAGAGATAGGCAGAGGACGCATTCTCAGCTTGTCAAGCATGGCGGCAGGGTGGCATGACACCAACAGTCTTGGCAACTCCTCAAGGGGACTAGAAAGGATTTGTGGATTTTGGAGGCCTCTCCTAGTCATCCCTGGAGCCTGGACCGTCTCAGATGGTCTAGCACAGTGTTGACTGGAGCTGATGAGGTTCCCGTTATTTTGGTGGAGAGCTCTGTGTCCATGTGTGGGGACTGCTGGGCTTGGTGGTGTGGCAGCTTTGCTTTCTGCCAGATGGAGGAGCTTCCCGTTCTCTCCATCATGGGCTGTGTCAGTTCTGAGTCAGTTCTGTGGAGGAGACGAGTCTCCCAGCAACGAAGGAATGACTCCCGACCACATCACTAGAGCTGTGGAGAACCTGCAATTATGGGGTTCAGGAGGGCCCCAGAGGAAGCAGTTAGTTCTGTGTTCCACCCAGCTCTTTGGTTAGTTTGTTGGTCTTGCTGAGCAAACAGCAGCAGGGATCAGAATCAAAGGAGCTGGGTTCCAGCGTGAGGCTGTGTGTAAAGATGCATCCCCACGAACTCTATAGCACATTTGCTTTTGAGCTCTTTCAAGAATGGCTCTTCCTGGTTAGGTGGCGTGTCAGCCCCAGTGTGTAGAGGTGTAGACTGTTATTCCTGAGTTACTTTGCTTCTAGGAAGAAAAATGCACTAACCGAGAGGTCCCAGCCAGTTAGCAGCCTGTTGATTTCCATAGATGTTAGTGGAGTTTGCTAGGAATACCCTGTTGTACAGGTTTCTGCTTGGGGCGTGCCATAATCAAAATTTGTACTTCATTTCCAAGAGCTGAGTCCTCTTTCCTAAGTAGACCTCATGATTTGCTTTCATCCACTGTCAAAGCTGGTTTTGTTTCGTTCAGTTTTGTTTGTTTTGTTTTGAATTCTTTACTTGTCACAACGTCAGGAGAGCCCAGGGCTTGGATGCTTAGCCTGGATTTGGCACAAGACGCATACCAGGAACAGCTGAGTGTGGTGCGGTTTGTGAGGAGGGCTCTTGTGTTCCAACATTTTTTTTTTTTTTACCGTTACTTGAAATCAAGACTTGTGTTGCCAAGATGTAATTGTAACCATCTGACTGGTTCTGTGTCTTCTTAAAACTTACCAGACTGGGCCTGTGAGCTGCCAGTCTCCACATCAGCACACGATGGTGGCAAGTAGGACCTGTGTTTTTGTGATGTTACACACATACACTCTGCCATTCTTTTGGTTCAGAGTCCTTTCAACAGGAAGAGACTTTGAAACATAAATTCACGCAGGGGGAAGTGGAGATGTTGAAAATTGTAAATCCAGTTGCTGAGGTCCAGCTCTTGGGATGTTGGCATCTTTTAAAAATACATGAATGTTTAACATTTAATGTTCTCCTGTTTAACAGTGTTTTCATTCGGTGTAATCAGACCGTGGCGAATGGTTTTCTTATGCAGAAGGTACTGAGCAGAGAGCACCCTTGGACGGAATGAAAGCAGTAGTATATTGGGGGAGAGGGGGCTTGCAATGTATATTCCCACGATGTCCGTACTGAGTTAGCCCTGCCTGCCTATCAGGCTCTGTGCTAGGCCCAGGGGTGCAGAATTCCTCTTGTTCATGGTAGCTTTGTGTTGAAAGATTGCATAAGTGGAAGGCACTTAATTGATTGGTGAGGACAGACATGAGCAAACCGTTGACTAGAACTCCAGAAGACAGGAGTGTGCTGAGTCCAGGATGAGCATCAGGACAAGGAGGTAGCAGAGAGCGGTCCTCAGGCAAGTCTTGTGCATCGGAGCATTTGGGGACATTTGGCCAAGGAGGAAAGTGGCCCTCGTGTCAACAAATGAGTGTGTGTTAAGAGTAATGCAAAAGCATGCTTGATGCCTGTCTTAGGTTTCTGTTGCTGTGAAGAGACACCATGACCACGGCAACTCTGATAACTGGGGCAGGCTTACAGTTCTGAGGTTTAGTCCATTATCGTCATGGCGTTAAACATGGCAGCATGCAGGCAGACACAGCACTGGCGAAGGACTGAGAGTTCTACACCTGAATCTACAAGCAGCTGGAGAAGAATCTGAGCCACTAGGCCTGGCTAAGCTTTTGAGACGTCCAAGTCTACTCCCAAGTGACACACTTCCTCCAACAAGGCCACAGCTACTAATAGTGTCACTCCCTGTGCACCTATGGGGGCCTTTTCATTCAACCTACCACAGTGCATTTATCCTGTGCAGAGCATTCAGGGCACTGGAGCAGAGGCTGCACACTGCTGATGAGCAAGGTGGCCAGGAGCAGGCCAAGGTGCAAGTGAATAACGACCTTCATTCAACTCACCAAAAAAGGATGGCAGAGAATACTTAGGCGTTTTGGGAAAATGTAGTGTGGTAACCAGATTTTGGCTAAAGGTAGGAGGCATCAGGTCTGGGAGGAAAGTTGACTCTCCTCCTCGAACCTGCTCGAAAATACTGGCATTTCCCATAGCGAGCCATGGAGAGTCAGAGAAGTGCACGCCATCATGCCACGGTACAGAAGGGGAGATCAGAAGACTGTTTGTGGAGTTGGTTCTCTGTCTCTGCCGTGACTGGACAACTGTCATGAGGCTTTGTGGCAAGTGCCTTTTGTTCCTGAGACATCAGGCTGGCTCTCAAAGTCTGAATTTCTACAAGATCACTGAGCTGCCATTTGTCAGTGTGTGCTCCGGTGTGGGGGGACAGGTGCTCAGGAAAGATTAGCCGGCGCCATGTTGTATTTGAGCCATTTCCAGGCATCCAGGCAAAGAAGGTGCTGTAGCCCACTGAGAATATGGGTCTCAAGCTGCAGTTCACACAAGGTAAAGATTTAGAAACTGAATCTGCCGTATTGATCTGGCATGGCTACAGGAGGAGAGGGGAAAGGATGGGTGGGAAGTACATCTGCAGTAAATGATTTCCACTTAACTGTCTCTCCCTTCAGCAAAAAATACATCACTGAACTGTAGATAACTGGTTTTCCTGGTACATTCAGCCGACTTGATCTCTGTGCAGCCGTGCAGGACCTTAGGATGAAGAGGGTTGTTAGCCATGACGGTAATGAACACCTCTAACTGATGGAGCACTTCCAAATGGTAAACTTGGGTGCTAACAGAGGGGACCATGCTACAGCTGATCAGAGTCTTGGTTTAGAGAGGTTAAGCCATGTATCAGGGAAGGTGCCACCTGGCTGAGGACCAAGGGTTTGGACTTCTCCAGACCATGATATTGAGGTAGTCTTTTCCATTGGGGAAATTCTGACAGTCTACCAACAATATAGCCCTCCATGTCTGTAACTCACTGTGGCTAAAGCCTGTGGCTCATACAAGGTTTTTAAATTGTCCCTGATGTTGCAGGAAGGTGCTGTACACAGCTCCTATAGGTACGGCAGTACCAAGCCGATGTGTGGAATGAACAGAGCAGGTTACTCTGTTTTCCTCCTGTAAATACCCTTACCATATCAATCTTAGATAGAGGGTGCATCAGATATTAACCCGACAAGAGCAAGACTCCTCCTGATCTTCGTCAGAAGGCCAAGAAGTTACATATATGACTAAACAGTAAAAATAAAACTCTGTTTATGAAGATGTACGTCATAGTGTTTTGACTTACACGTGTACTGTGAAATCAAATTATATTTTCTATGGGTTAGATGTAGGTACATTCCATTGTTGCATGCCCTGAGTTGGTAGATTTGGTGTTGTTAAAGAAATACACTGAGTTTGTCTTAGTGTTTTTAGGCCACATGTGCAGTGGCTGTTCCAAATTATTAAAATGGGCAAGGAGATATGTTTTTTTTTTTGGGGGGGGGTTGAGTTATGTGGAACTTTTCTGGCAAGACAGTTAATTTGCTTCCAAAATAGGATGTGTTTTCTATTTCTGAACAGCCATAAAAACCGACTTGAGTTATTTAGCGTTGTGGAATTTGGAATTCAACATGCAGGAGCTGGTACCTGCATGTGTCCCCAGCCTTAAGCTGCAGAGCCATCATGGCCGTTTTTGGAGCAGCAGTCATACCTTTTTATAGAGTGCAGGATGATCAAAGCTTGCACGCAGTGCTGCCTCCCGGCTGTCAGGGTCTCATCCAGTGCCCTGCCTTCCGCCCCACTTGACACCATGTGCCCGGATCTTCTTCCTCCACCTGCCACTCAGCTGCTTGCTGGAGTTCTCTTGTTATTTACTGACCCTAAGCACACAGCCTGTGCTTTAGAGACAAAATCATCTTTTCAAAGGGTGACGTCCTTAATTGGGGAGCCAGGGGTGTCTTTGACCGTATTTACTTTGGCTAGGTTTCAAATACTGTAGCTTATTATTTGAGCAGAGTATTGTGAGCCATTCCCGTGGTGGGTTTTTTTTTTTTTTTTTTTTTTTTTTTTTTTTCAAAATATACGTCTGCTGTGAGGTTCAGAATTGTGCTTTGGCACAGACAGTTCGGTTCACTGGTAAGGACCGTTCTGTGGCCCAAGCCACTGTTCTGGGAATGCAGTCACGCATGGCTGCGTGGTGGGAATGATGTCTGAGAAATGATCTAGGCAACTCTGTAATGGCATGGACGTCAGAGAATGTGCTAACAGAGACCAGCCAGGAAACCCTTCTGGTGTGTACCACCCAGTCCTTGACCCCTGTTGTGTAGTGCATAATTAGTTGGGTTGGGCTTGAGCCCTTAAATCAACTTTTCAGAGGTGGAGGGAGACAGTGGGAATCTCGGGCTGAGTGAGTTCCGTAGGTTGGTGGGCGGTAGAGACCACTGCTGTTCATCCCCAGTGGTATCTATCAGAACCTGATTTCCATCCTTACCATCATTCACCCACCCAGGAATTGTAGCGATATCTTCTTCCTGTCTGCTCTGTTCTGTGTCTGCCAAAAGAGGTCAGAGTGGTGGCTCTGCCTGCCCACGTGGAAGGGTCTTGTTTGGCAGCTAAGGGCTGGTGGTGTGCACATAGCCCTTTTCGCCTGGCGTCTTAATTTACTGTTCCGTTGCTATGAAGCGACACTATGACCAAGGCAACTCACTGAAAGCATGTCATTGAAGCTTGCTTACTGCTTTGGAGAGTTGGTCCCTCATCATCATGGTGGGGATTAGTAATAGGCCGGCAGGCAGGCAGGCAGCAGGCAGGCAGCAGGCAGGCAGGCAGACATGCTGCTGGAGAAGTAGCTAAGAGCTTTACATTCTGATCTGCAAGTAGCAGGCAGAGATGGGGAGAGGGAGGGAGAGGAGAGACAAAGAGAGATTAAGAGAGACAGACTGAGACTGGGCCTAGTATGGGCTTTAGAACCTTAAAGCCAGTAACATACCTCCTCCAGCAAGGACACGCCTACTCCAAAAGGCCACACCTCCTAATCCTTCCAGATAGCTCTCTACTCAGGACTAAGCATGCTAATACATGATTTGAGCCTTTGATGGGGTGTGTCTGTGTGTGGTGGGGTGGTGTATGTGCTTTCAAACCACCACACCTTGGCTCATGACGCCTCGGATAAAGTTGTTTTGGAAAGACGTAGACTTACTGATCATCTAAAATCCCGGAACAAGAAGGTTGGCACGGTGCCACATGCCTATCATCCAAGCGCCTGGGAAAGCTGACCTGGGAGAATGAGGCCACCCCAGGTTACAGGAAAACGTGGGTCTTAAGAAAGAGAGAAGAAAAGTTCGTGTGCCAGGTGAAAAGTTCTGGGATGCTCAGAATCCTTTAAAGCGCTGGTGTAGTATCCATGGAAATAGGAAAGCTCTTGGATTTGTGGTGGAAGAGCTGTAGCCACCCTGCATAATGAAGGGGAGGGACTGTAAGGGACAGTGGCTTTGTCAGTACTGGGCAAGAAACCCAGTCCTTTAACATGCCGAGCAAACCTCTACCTCTGAAGGACATTCCCCCAGCTTCAAATGCTTAGTCGGGTACAGCTCCCACCTGATGCCATTTGCCCATCAGGGAGATGCGATCCAAGCCTTATTAGGGCAGGAAAATCCAATTGCTGGGCTGGGGAAAGCTATAATGTACGTGGATCATGAGAGACTGACACGTGACTTAGGGTGTGCCGCCTGCAAGGCACTCACCGTTTTACTCAGAGTTTATGTTAAGAGGTACAAAGGCAGTTGGCTTTTGTGGCACTGGAAATCAAACTGAGGACTTGATACATGCTATGCAAAGCTCTACCTCCAAGTTACCACCCTAGCCATGAACCAGGAGGAGTTTTGAACACAGGGAAATGCAAATCCCTTTGAAAACGCTCATTTCTGCTGTTCCATTTTCTTAGGAAAGGAGCTTTGCTCGGTGTGATCCCTTAACTAGACTCAGCAATGAAGTTCTCTTGGTGGCAGGCCACTTTAAGCATCCATAGCTGTTTATTATTCCATAGCTGGTATGGCACCATGTCACCATCCCGAAGTGTAGCCATGGAGGTCCTCGGGCAGGGTTGACCTCAGGAGCCTGGGGCGATTTCAGCATAGATTAGCAGGTACCCTGTACTTTGCCCATTGTGGGCATCCTTTGTGGATTTGGAGCTTATGTGAGACCAGAAGTCCTTAGGAATAAGTTAAATCAGCTACTAACCTGTGTTTCAGGACATAAGGGCACATCTGCAGCCTTCAGAAGATTGTTGGAAAGTAAGGTTTTTCAGGCAAGGCATGCAGCTCTCAGCAATGTCTGTGTGAACTTGACATTCTCCATAGTGTGTGATATTAAGGGACCTTGTTTCTTCCTTGCAGCTTGCTAAGCAGGCTGGTAAGTGAGCAGGGCACTCTCCCTGTTTCCTACGAGCCAGATGTTAAGGTCAGAATGGTTTGGGGAGGTGTGTATAGTCACCAGAGCTGTTGTAGGCATTAGCTAGTTAGAACTTACAACCACACTGGCTTGATGGCTTTGTCTCCTGCCCGTATCTTGGTGAGCCTTGATTAAGGGGTTGCATCCATGGCATCTATGCCTTCCTCTCCCCCCACCCCAACCCCCCAGAAAGGTGGTATCTTCATGGAGGAGTCTGATGATTTTTAGAATGGTATCAGTGAGCTTCAGGTCCTGGGCTAGCTTTAAATGGTGGCCCTGGGTGCCAGTGGCCTCATAAGTGGTGAAAAGAATCACAATGCCTTTCATGGAGTTTGGCAAGCACGGCCACGGAGACGTGCCACATATTTGCAAGCTCTGTGGGCTGCTTCCACACAGAACAGCTGTTCCCAGAAGTGCCCAGCTCCCTTTGAGCCCAGGAAGTATGATGGGTTGGGTGGGGGCATGTGGACCTGGACTTCAGGCTGTGTATAACCAGAGCTAGCACACTTGCAAGTCTGATCACGGTAAACTACTTCAGTGAGCAAGTGTGGCCTGAAAAGTCATGGGTGGGTGGCCAAGGTGCACCTGAAAAGACATGGGTGGCAAGGCCACTGTGGCTGCTGCCCCGTTACCACTGCTAGTGAAGGCTGTTGTGTCTCTCGTCCACCGAGCAACCCTGCCAGCCATGCTGTCGGAATCAGCCATATCCCAAAGGATGCTGTGTGATTTAGCAGTTCCCCAGTCATAAAAGGGGAACGTGGCTTTGTGACCGTAGCAGAAATAAGCACTTTGTTTCTAAGCAAGCTTGCAAAAAAAAAAAAAAAAAAAAGAGAATCTAGAGTTGCTGATGGTTTTAGGAGTAGCTCAGTGTTTTAAGAAACCCGGGGATGGGGAATGGGAAGACCGAAGTGCCCGCTGCAGCGGCAAACCAGAGGTCTCTAATTCAGATCCCCAGTGCCCGGGTGAAAGGCTGGATGCTGCGGGGGCACACGTCTCAGTTTTACTCCAGTGGGAACTCACTGCTGGCCAGCCTTACTGAACCAGGGGGCTCACACGTCAGTAACAGATCTGGCCTCAAAGATGAGACCAAGCTCAGAGCAGTGCAGTGGTGAAGAGCACATGTTGCTCTTCAGGAGAACCAATTCCCAGACCCATGTTAGGTGGTTCACAAATGCTATAACCACCATTCATTGGATCTAACGGCCGCTTGTAGCCTCCACAGCAGCCCCACACATGTGACATGTGACGACGCATGTCCGCACATGCACACGAACATAGTTTCTTTCTTCTTTTTTTCTTTTTTCTGTTTTTTTCGAGACAGGGTTTCTTTTATAGCCCGGGCTATCCTGGAACTCACTCTGTAGACCAGGCTGGCCTCGAACTCAGAAATCCGCCTGCCTCTGCCCCCCAAGTAATGGGATTAAAGGCGTGTGCCACCACTGCCCGGCACGAACATAGTTCCTAAAAGTAAAAGAGGGGCTGGAGAAATGGCTCAGCGGTTAAGAGCATTGACTGTTCTTCCAGAGGTCCTGAGTTCAAATCCCAGCAACCACATCACAACCGTCTGGAATGGGATCCGATGCCCTTTTCTTGTGTGTATCCTTTTTAAAAGTAGTCTCACTGAGGATAGATGTACAGCCTTGTATCAAATTAAGTGAATTAAATGTGTTATCTCTTTAATGCACTACCTACGGCTGTCACAGTCTGCCTGCCCGGGGCTCGGGTCATGTGCCCAGACATGGTGATAGCACAAGGCTGCCCCCCTGTTGCTATATTTGGCTTTCTAAAGAGTGATGGTATTGACCATTGACCTCTGTTGGTGTGAGTGAAAAAGCATCTCACAGTGAAAAGTGGATGCTTTTGATATTTAACACAATTAAAAGCACCACAGAAAGGGGACAGACTAGCAATATGGAGGTAGGGACCAAGCACCCAGAACCTTAAGTATCTCTTCCATAGAGAGCTAAAAAAGAGGAAGGGACCAATATACCTGAATGCCTGAGGTACTATGGCCAGAGTGTGGTCCCTACTCCTTCCCCAGGGGGAATGGCTTCTGGTTTTTCTGTTTGTTTTGTCTTGTTTTGTTTTTCCCTTTCTGCCTAAAATTTTCCCACAGAGCCGTGACCAAGAGAAGTAGACTTTCTAGGGCATCCATATTTCCAAAGACCTGCACATTTACTTACATAATAACATTAACTGTCTAATTGACGTGAACTTTACTTAACATAAGCTCATTACATTTTAGCCTGCAAACAACTGAAGTCTAGTGCATCCGTGATGCTGAAGAGCCCACACTTGAGTCCAGGCCCTGGGTATCTTTATCACCCCAAAACGGAAACCTGGTACTGACTACCTATTGCTCCCCCCTCGCCCCCTGTGAGAATTCTGCCTTCCAGACTGCTTTGCCGGCTCTGTCTTCCTGTTTCTATGGATGCGCCTGTTCTGAAGCATCAGGTGTCTCCAACCTGGCACGTTTTCAAACTGTATATGCTGATATTATAGCACATATATAATTACTGTGTTCCTTTTTCGTGGCTAAAGAGTATTCTATTGTATGGATGTACCATAGCTTTCTTTCTCCCTTGTGGTCTGACAATGGGCCTTGGGGTTTCACACCCTCTGGCTGTATGAATAATGCTACTGTCAATATGGGTGGTGCACAAGTACTGAAGTATCTGCTCGCCACTCTTCTTGGTTATAAATCTAAGAGTGCAGTTGCCATGGTATTGCCATTTATGTGTTAAATCTCTTTTTGGTTTAAATTATTTTCCCAACCTAGACTTTTTTTACATTTGAAAAAGTTGCACTGAACATGCTAATACTTTGCCTGGTGTTCTTGGCAGTTACCGTGAATATAAATCACTTCAGTTGTAATGAGGTACAGGTGTTCTCAGAACGTTTGGACTTTCTGTCTACCTTTGTTGTCCCCCTGCCCAGTAGGATTGCTGTACTCTAACGAATGTGGTAATAGAAGGTTCTAGAATTAAGTTAGCTGGATTCAGATCTCATCTCCATCACGTACTGACAGTAGCTGTTATCAAAACTTTCTCCTCGTGCCTCAGTTTCCTCATCTGAAAGAAGGTAGAACTGCATATTTCCTAGGGTTCTGAATATTGATGGGGTTAGTATGGCCTGCCTGGACTCCCGTGACAAAACCCCATAACACGTTCGTCACGGTTCCAGAGGTAAGGGGGTCTAGGAACAAAGTCCTCAGCAGGTTTCTGCAATCTTCTACTGGCCTGCTTCTGGGTGTGCATCCATGGGGTCTCTGTGTGTCCAGCTGTCCTTTTCCTACAAAGTCACCAGGCAGAATTGGATTCAGATACCCCTAAGGGCCGTAGTTTAAATTAATCACTCGTTAAAGGCCCTGTCTTCAAGTGCAGTGCTATTTTTAGGCATTGTGGTCAGGGTTTCAACACATGGGAAAGAAAGACATGCTGGTCCCTGTAAAAGCCACAGCAGGTGTGCTCCCTAGCAGGAGGGAGGGGGGAGGTGTCTGCAGGATGCTGATTCCCTGTGTTGACTCACTGGCTGTGTGACCCTGGAAAACTGGGGAACCTAGATGCAGAAGGAGTCTCTGTGGAGGGAACCTATGGCTGTGGAAACTAGTTCGTGCTGTACTGCTCTGGAAGGTCTGAGGAAAGATGTTTGCATCCTTACAAACCTGTGGCGGTGGAGCCGGGCATGGTAGCCCACGCCTAGTCCTAGCATTTGGGAGGCGGAGACAGGGGGATCGGAGTTTGAGACCAGCCTGGTCTTACAGAGGGAGTTTCAGGATAGCCAGGACTACATAGAGAGACCAGATTTGAAAAACAACAAAACAAAATAAAAAAACTGTGGCAGATAGACCCTGGCATAGGATGTGTTCTTGGGATGATTTTTAACCATTTTGGAGACATCCCCAGTTCAGTGTACCATGCGTTAATAGTTGACCTCCACAAGTTTCTCCACACAGAAACTTCTCATTCAATAGCGCCTATACCCTCTCCCCACCCCACCCCTGCCCTTTTTTCTATTTTCTGCCGTTGTCACCTGCTGTTTCATAACAGCTATGGAGTGGAGGAAGGGAACCGGAACTTGTCGGGCTTGGTGCCAGGAAAGAATTGGGATTAGGGAGGTCACCTGGGAACAAGGATTTGGTCTGGGCTCATTGCCATCCTAGTTCGCCGTTAACCTCTTCCTGAAAGCCCGCTCCGAACCCGCTCCGTGCATCTGCGCATTGTCGTGGTGATATACCTTGGGGTGTAGGGACAGCGTGGACAGTGGGTGCTGAGGCCGCGCGAAGCCATCGTTTCGCTGGATCGCTCCAGCCCCCTGTGCAGAGTGCCGAGCAGGCGAGGTGCAGGTCCGAGCCTGGCCTTGCTGCCCTGGTAACGCCGTCCCGTCTTTCCCCTCTGCTTGCAGACCTACATCGGCTCCATCATCGCGTCGGTGAACCCCTACCAGCCCATCGCTGGCCTATACGAGCGCGCCACCATGGAGGAGTACAGCAGGTGCCACCTGGGCGAGCTTCCACCGCACATCTTCGCCATAGCCAACGAGTGCTATCGCTGCCTGTGGAAGCGCCACGACAACCAGTGCGTCCTCATCAGGTGAGCCGGAGCAGAGAGAAGAAGGGGTGGGCCGATTGTCTGCCCGGCCCAGCAGAAACCATTCGTAGGAGAGCTCTCCAGCCAACCTGGCCCCTGCTGAGGGCGCTCAGTTGCAGGCTGTGTGGGTTGGCGTTTTGCTCTGCATAGGCCCTCCTCCGTTCATTCATTTGTTCGTTCATTTATTTATTCCCATTTTTTTTCTCTTTACTCGCAATTTTCTTGAAGTATTCTTAGGGCCATTTCACGGATGAAGCACTATCGGTCTGTTTATTTAACGGCTCTTTCATATTTGAAATATTTTACAAATTTTAGAATGCAAGTCACAATGCTTGAATGTTTTTGAGCAAGATTTCTTTTTTTTCTCTACCGTAGAAGAAATATACTATATACATAGAAATCACTCTAGTAAACAATATCCTGATTTTAAGAAAAAAATTAAATAATGAGAATGCCCCCTAAGCAAGTAGTTTTTAACCCATAGGTCGCGACACCTTTTGGAGTGGGAGTGGGGTGAAGCAACCCTTTCACAGAGGTTGCCTAAGACCATCAGAAAGCGTGGATATTTACATTATAATTCATAACAGCAGCAAAATTATAGTTACAAAGTAGCAATGAAAATAATTTTATGGTTGGGGCTTACCACACTATGAGGATCAGTTTTAAAGGGTTGCAGCATTAGGAAGGTTGAGAACCACTGTCCTAAAGTTTACCTATGAATTAGGTGGAGAAGGGTAGCTTGTTCTGCGTGTGTTAAGAGAATGGTACAGGGACATGTTCATTTAAATTAATTTTGTGCTAGATATGACCTGTCTGTTGGAGCCAAGTCTAATGTGTCTGTGTGCTTTTCTGTCTTGGGTTATTTTTGAGACTGTATTTTACTGTGTTGCCCACACTTGTCTCAAACAGCGTTCCTTCTGCCTGAGCCACCAAAGTGCCGGGGCTACATCTGTGTGTCAGTGTCACCCAGCTCTTACTTCCTTGGAAAATAAAGTATCCCGAGCCCCAACCATGAAAACCCTTCCCAAGAATGGCATTTTTTAAAAAACCTGGAGTATATTTTTATATACTTATATTTTACATTCTTAAATTATACTTATATTTTATATTCTTAAATTTCATTATTAATGCATGCAAATTGTCCCACTGTGTATGTCCCAGTGGCATCCTACTGGAACCTGTTGTTTACTCTAGGAGCCTGTGGCAGCAATATTAAGTCCGGTCTGGATGATGTCCAATACCAATGTGATGAAGTGCTGGGGTTTCCATGGAGTCTCCAAGTTCTTCATCCATCCATCCCTCCAGGCATCCATTCATGGGGCATGACAGTGACTGAGGAGTGGCAGGCCACAGGACTGCCACTGTGAATGATTTTGACAGCTGTTTCACATGGCTTTCTAGCCCCAACTTGTGACAAAGATTATTATATTACTTGAAGAAGGAAGGAAGTGGGAAGGGCAGTTTGGTTTGGGGGAGGGCAGTATATCGATACCCCCAGGATTTCCAGTTCTATGACAGTAAGACACAGGGGAACAGATGGAGAATGCCGTCTGTCATTTTTGGACCTCAAGCCAATCAAGCTTGCCAAAACTGTAGCCCCGTTGTACACAGACAGACCACCTGGTCATGCACGCAGCCAGGTAATCGGAGGATAGTTCCCAGATGGTAAAGACTGGATCAGAGGCTGAGGGGAGCCTGTCATACCCCACCACCACCACCATCACACACTTCTCGGATGGGAGAAAGTATCCCTGTGGGGGAGGGGTACCAGTAGAAGTCCTCCCACAAACCCCAGGCTACGGAATGGACAGTGTGCCCGAAGATGGCTGAGATGTGTTCATCCTGCCCAATATGACAGTGGAGCATACACTGTGCCAGGCATGAAGGCGTGGGACCCTTTTGCAGCCTGTGATGCGAGCAGGCCATTCTTTATACTGCAGGATCTGGCCATTATACGTGTGGAAGGTTTCCCTGCTTTTTCTCTTTGGAACACACAGAAGTTGCTTGTACGTGAATGGCTGAACTGACTTCCCCGCCCCCCAGAGCATGGGGAGAGATGGACTTTGTTCTCTTCTTGATCACTGTAGCACTGCTGACGTGAGGCTGACTTGGGAATAGCTGTCAGTGCACTAAGTAATGCAAACTGCTAGGGATCGTGCTAACTCACAGGTAGTCCAAGTGGAGATTCCCACTGTGAATAGAAATAGCTTTAAGGAACAGCATGCCTAAGAGGTAACTTGTGACTCAAACCTCGTGTGAGATGCCTCTTTTGTTTTGCTTTTGTAAGTCAGGGTCTACGCATGTAGCCCAGGCTGGCCTTGAACTCACGATGCATATATCTATCTCAGTCTACTGAATGCTGGGATAAAAAACGTGCTACCAGCTGGGTGGTGGTTCAGTGGTGGCACATGCCCTTAATCCCAGCACTTGGGAGGCAGAGACAGGCAGATTTCTGAGTTGGTGAGGTCAGTCTGGTCTACAGAGCAAGGTCCAGGACAGCCAGGGCTACACAGGGAAGCCCTGTATTGAAAAAACAAAAAGAAAAAGTAACCGTACTTAGATAAATGAATCCACAAGAGTTTTTATGAGTGGATTTGTGGCCAGGCACAGTGGCTTTTAATCTTTAGTATTCTTGGATAGGGTCAAGTATCTCAGAGCTTGAGGGTGCCCTGTTTTACTAGGGCCATCCAATGCTACGTAGTGAGACTCCATTCAAAAGCAAAAAGAATTGACTTGTCACTAGTGGGAGTGAGGTGGTTTTGTATTCTTGGCCGGCCTCTGCATCTCCAGTGCTGGGCAATGCCACTGTGGCAGGCCGTTTGGTTTAAACAGCTTGTCAGCCGGTTTGCTTGTTTGTTTTCCTTTATTCCTGCCCTCCCCTCCCCTGCCTGCTATCCCTTCTTCCCTCTCCCCAATTTCTTTACGGAAGGTATGGGGATTAAGAAAACAGTGCATTTTAAAGCTAAGTTACTCCAGATACAAGCATCTGTTTGGTTTCCTCGGGCCTGGTCTGCCCCCTGGTGGACATAATGTGTCTTACCAGTCTCACACCGTTCTTTCACGTTCTTGGCATTAAAATCAGAGACTATTCTCTTCCTAGCCCTCCACGTTATCAAGTAAATTTAAAAACCAGCAGTTCGGCCTTGGCTGAGATCTCCTGCTGGGTGTGGAGACACCAGACTTTTAGGCTTCCATTCTGTACTGGTTCCAGATTGATCTGCCCTGAAACTCTACATTTTTTTGAAATGTTTATTTTTTTTTAAGTGTATGCGTTATACCTGTGTGAGGTCACGTGCCCCACATGTGTAAGTGCCTACAGATGCAGGCAGGCAGCGGCTCCACTGTGTCTTTACTTAGAGGCGGGTGTGAGCTGTCTGATGCGGGTGTTGGGAACCCAATCAAGGTCCCCTGCAAGAGCAGTAAGTGCTCTTAACTGCCGAGCTGTCTCTCCAATCCCTGAAAGTCTACTTTTATTTTACCTTCTAATGGACTTTTAAGTGGAAACTTATGCTATTAAACGCTTTTTAAGTATAACTATATAAGGTTACATATATGTAACTTTAAAACTCATGGAAGGATTTTCTCCCATGTAACTAATAAGGTTACCATGAAGCCTTGGTTGGCCTTATACATTTGACCATGACCTTAGGGGTCTCTCTCTCTCTCTCTCTCCCTCCCTCCCTCTCTCTCTCTCTCTCTCGCCCTCCCCCCCTCCCACCCTCCTTCTTCTCTCTCTCTCTCTCTCTCTCTCTCTCTCTCTCTCTCTCTCTCTCTGTCTCTGTGTGTGTGTGTGTGTGTGTGTAGATTAGCTCGTTGTGGTCTTTTTTAATGTGATTGAAGTCTCAAGATGCAGAGCAGTGTCAGATGACAGAAATCACGGGACGGACATCTCCTTGTAGGTGCCAGTGACTCCTAGTCATGGTTTAGGAGTTGAGGCAACCTTCAAGCCATTAAATAGAGTGAGATTCTCCCTGGGATATAGCAGAACAGAGGAAGTCATGAGAGCAGGGGATGGATCAGGAGAACCACACTGACAGGCCGACTCCAGGATACCTTTGTAAGGGTTGAAGTGGAGGAACTTCCTTAGATTCACCCAGACAGACTGGGGTTTCCTGATTTCAGGAAAACCTGGTCAGATCTGGGCCCATGTGCTTTCCCAAGGCCTCAGTTTGCTTGTGTAGCACTTGGCATGGATGACTCCATTCTGGTATAATCTAGTCCTTCCTTCAGGGCCCAGTACAGAGCTGAGTCCTAAACAGTGTCCCCCCCCGCCCATAACTTTTGTCCTGGATAAGAAGCTAACACTGACTTGTCTGTACCGCTTCGCGTCAGGACAGTGTGTGGTGGGTGGGCAGCCTTTAGTGACTGTCAATCAAAGGATGCGTAATTCAGAGGGAATGTTGGCTCAGGGTCTTTGCTTGCTTTGTGTTTGGAGTTTGCAAAAATGGAGCCATTCCTTAGCTGTGTCTTTTATATTATGGGATGTATAAGGGGAACTGGGTTCTTGGTCTTCTTTGATTCTTGAAGTATGTCTTGCTGGGTACTGAGCCAGAGTTCGGTGTTTGTTTAGAAAGAAATCATGTGATGCAGGGCATGGTCTGTGACTTACAGTAAGAAGCAGGTGAAGGACATGCGTATTGGTGAGGACAGTCTGGAATGGGACAGAAATCTGTGGAGAACATGAGGTTCAGACATGATGAATGACTGGTGACAGACAGAGATTTGAACTTTAGCCTCTGCTCCAACCGAGTGCTACTTCCTGCCGAAGCCATGATGTAACGACTTTTGCTTAACTTGCTAAGACCTTTGGACATAATCTTTTTGGCGCTAAAGACACCCCTTTAGTTAGCAATCAGCTAGGAAATGATAGAAATTAGGTTTGATTTGATTTATATTTTTAAGAAAAACGTGTTGTTTTGGAGTTTGATTCGGAGGGAAGGCATGCTTGATCAGCAGATGCAAACAGAAGGGCAGGGAGCCCGTGTTGTGTCCTGGGTTCGACGATTGGCTCCCAGTGGCTCAGCTTCTTTCTCAGCCTTGTCCAGCGCCCGCAGCGGAAAGCCTCCCCATCACGAAACGGATGGGAGAGCTACAGTTGAGTAGAAAGTGTATTCACAAGCAGGAAGGTAGAACGGAAGGACCAGACATCATAGACACGAATGGATCTAGAACATCACCAGCACCAGTCTGTCCTGCTCAGAAAGAGTCAGTGCATGCTAGCACTGGCTCCTGCTGGTGTTCTCCCGCCTCCTTCCGGATTAAAGACCACATTGTTCCAGGTTCTTTGAGCCTCACTGCCTCTGACACTTTGATTTCTTTTTATGATAATTTGGCAAAATCACTCAAAAGTCTCCAGCTGTTACATGTTGGGGGGGGGCATGCACATTTGGTTCCACGGCTTAAGTAAGCCACCGATTTCCTCCCCAGCTGTCTCACTCTCTTCCTTGACTCAGGGTCTATGTGGTGTTTCTCCTCTGACCCTACTCGTTCTTCTCTCTTCCCTTCTCTACCTTTCTTCCCCTCAGAGTTTCTCTGCTCTCTCAGTCCCACCTGGGCGGCTGCTCCGTGTCCTCAGGTATCATATCCGATACCTCACATTCTGAGATCTCATCATTTTCTCCCCAAAATAGGTCCTTCCTCTCAGAGTTCTCCAGCTGCCCTATCCCAAGCTGAGGTGTAGAAGCCACTTTTTGTCTTAGAAGTAGATTTTGCTTTGTTCTCTCCAATGTAAAGTAATCAAGTGCGCTAATTTTATGCACACAGCGCGGTGACTTTTGACAGATGCGGAAACTGTTTTCAGCGTCCAACCTATCACTCTGGTAAAGCTCGCTGGTACCCAGATCCTTCCAGAAGCCTCTCAGTACTACTCCCCCAGCCCCCGAGTCTGTCAGGCGTGCTGTGCATGCTCCCTCCACAGCCCGGTGACTGAACTTCTACCTCAGTGTGTCAGAGGATGAAAACACGGGTTTAAGAAACCTCATCGATTTCAACCAGGGAATTCCCAGTTAGTTTCTCTTGACGTTTGTTTGCTTGTTTTGTTTTTAGTCAAGGTCTTAGGTAGCACCAACATGTACTGTATGCATGTACGACCTTACCTGGTTTATGCAGTGCCGGGAATCAAATCCAGCCTTTCTACATGGTAGCCAAGAACTCTACCTACTGAACTACACTCCCAGCCCCTGCCTTTTTTTTTTTCCCAGTCATCAGTGCCTGCCAGCTCAGTGTGTACCTATTAAGGCATAAGTAGCTATTTGGCTGTTCCCTCAAACTTTTCTCTCTTAGCTTGGACTCTACTCAAGTCTTACATGACGTCAGTGCCAGCCATACAGTAAGCACTGGGCTGTGCCCAGGCCAGGTATGTAACAAAGGACTGTTAAGTCCCGAATCAGGATGATTCCCATTGTGGATAAAAAATAACTCAGCCCAAACTGGCTTGACTAACTCACGTTCCTATCTTAGGCACTAAACAGGACAGCCTCGAGGTTATTAGCCTCGGCTGCCCCAGGTAGGCCTGTGTCTTAATTTCTTGGGTTCTGCTTTTGGATCCCTTGGGAGGTGTGGATTTATGGGTATTTGTTCTCTACAGGGAGAACGCATGTCTCCCCCCTGTCTTGTTGCCAGGACCCCTCGGAACTCTTGCTATGATGCTTTTTTGTTTGGAATCATGATATCTCTTGCCCCAGCCTAATGCTTACAAAGGGGATGGAGTGCCTTTCATGGGCCTAGATCAACAGATATTTCTTGAATGCCCAAGTCACCCAGCCTGGCTTCAGGAGTGCCTGTCATCTGAGTCATCTCTTCCTTTGACTAAATGCAATTAGTTATTTAATCATTCACCATTTTCCTGGCAGCATTCCTGAAGAGCCCCATACCTTGGCACACACAGGACTTAGAGAACTCAGGGGCTCCTGTCAGTCTTCCACCAAGCACAGTCTACCCCGCTGTCTCTGATGGCTTCTGTCTGGCCATTCGACCTCTTCTGCTTTGCTCTCCTTGTCTGTTTGCTTCTTGCTTGCTCTAGCCTCCCCCAGGGTACTCCCTGAACACCGAGCCTCACACAAAGGAGACTGTACTCTCCCCTCCAGATGTCCTCCATGCTTTCCTTCCCATCTCTAGCTGTATTACATGTACACAGGATGTGAGCAACCATGAGCTAGGTAGTAGTTGCACCTAAAGGAGATAGTTATAGCTGATCTTCCAGGAGGGACCAGACCCTTCAGTCCTTCTAGAGTATCCTCGAGGACTTTGCTCTGTAAGGTTATGTTGACGGACCCAACACACTCACCAGCCATGGTCTGTGTCTTCCCGTACCACCTTGCCTGCCTTCTTGCTTTTGCTCCATTCTATCTTACCCAGAATCCTCCAGTTTTCTCTATAGTTGGCAGACATCATAGCGGAGGCATTCTTTGCTTCTCCCATTGGACCCCTCCATCTGAAATGCTTTCTTTACTTTCCATTACCTGCTTCTAAGTGCAGAACATCCATGGGACTTTGAAATCAGACACTCGAGGTGTTTAGCTCTGAGCCAGGCACTCAGCCCTTGCCTGTCTCCCTCTCAGAATAGCTGGGAGGCTTGTCATGTAGTGCGGGCTTCACCCTTCTGAACACTGGTCTCCTTACGCTCATTGTCCCCCCACCCCACCTCCCGCCAAGGGGACTGTGACTGTGCCCATTCATTTAACACACACCCAGCGGGTGACCACCTGAGCAGGTGCCATTGGAGATGGGGATGTGCTTGGGGACAAGACAAAGTAAAGATTCTTGCATGAGCAGGGCTTCCCTTATTTGAACTGTCCTCCTGAGTATTGCATAAGAAGCAGCATACAGAACATCAGAAATGGACCGGCCTGCAACTCAAAGCAACGGGCAGTTTTAAAATTGAATTTCTTATTTGAGTGTCAGAGGAGGGCTTGCATGTGCTGTAGCAGGCATGTAGAACTCAGAGGGACCTGTGGGAGTCTGGTTTTTCTTTGTATCATGTGTGTTTAAGAGTGAAGTCAGGTCATCGGGCTTGGGGGCAGGCACCCTTAGCTACAGAGTCCTCCTCCTCGTCTAGCAACAGGGATTTTGAACTCCATTCTCCCCATTGTTTTTAGGAATGCAGTGCCTTTGACAAAGTCAGTTGTTTCAAGAAGATGTCTGCCTTTAGAAAGCAGAACTTGTCTGTTTTGTCTTTCAGTGGTGAAAGCGGAGCTGGGAAAACAGAAAGCACCAAGTTGATCCTTAAGTTCCTGTCTGTCATCAGCCAGCATTCTCTGGACCTGGGCCTCCAGGAGAAGACATCCAGTGTTGAGCAAGCCATCCTCCAAAGCAGGTAGCGCATTGCTTTCCTCCCTGCCAGGCCAAAGGGCTTGCTTTCCTTCTGGACAGGAATAGCTAAAATTACTCAGTCTGATTCTCTTCCCGGCTTGCCTATTAGGATTTCATTAAGAGATCTCAGCTGTATACCTTTCATCCCAGTGTGGGGGAAAGAGAGGCAGGCAAATCTCTGTGAATTCAAGGCCAGTTGGCCCTAGAGAGTTCTGAGGTAGGTAGGGTGATGCCCTGAGCCTTTGTCTCACCTCCTACCACCATTGCCCCTCCTGCCCCTCCCAAAAAAGAAATGGTCTTGACATGGACCCAGAACTTCCTGCAACCTTCAGCAACACCTGCTTTGGCAGAAACATCTCCTGGTCTGTCCATCCTTCTTTCCTCCCCTCCTTCCCTGTCAGGTCATTATAGGTGGTTCTGAGAAGCAGACTGACTGCCGCTGCTGACGGAAGCTCTCTGACACACACTAACCCAGTTGTTATAGCATTCAGACAGAGAAGAAGAAATGCGCAGTCGGTGTGAGCACAGGGCATTTGCACAGCCTCACTCACCTGGGACAGATCAGCAGTGCCCAGCCATGATCCTTGGAACTGCATAGGGCTGTGTGACTGGGTGTCATCTACAGACTCGCTGGGTATCTGATTGGTGCCTTGTCAGGTTGTACCAATAGAGACATTACAGACACCAGATGCAGAGAGCTGTCCAGGGTCAGCAAACTACAACCTAGAATAATATCCTGCAGTTCTGTTTTGTTTTCAATTGGAGTTGCAGCGCAGTGATAAAATGCTTGCTTAGCATTTTCAAGGTCAAAAGTACCATGCGTACAGTTGTACACACCACACACACACACACAGATTACACTTAAGTATATATGCCTTTAGTTTTGAATCATGCTTCCAGCAAGGAGCTCAGTAGCAAGGGTCATCACCTTCCATTTTCAGACCTCTTCATCCGCCTCCTCCAGCGTTCTTTGTAAATAATTTCCTTGGGACCCTGCCATGCTCCCTTGTGTTGTTTCTGGCAACCTTTAAACAACAGTGGCAGCACTGAGTAGTTTCAGCAGGGACCGCATGCTCTGCACAGCTGACAACAGCATCTGGCCCTTTGCCACCCTGCCTGTTACACCCTTGGTCTAGCCTGATTCCGTTTAACAGTTGGAGCCGATCTAGAGATGTTAAATAAATTACCTCCAGACCATGACACAAACAAGTGGAAGGTCCAACATTGAGGGCTTTGCAGATCTTAGATGGGGGCTCTTCTGTGCGACTCCCGGGCACTGTGTCCACCAAGTTCATCCACGCAGAGCTGACTCACGTGGCCCCCTTAGCTGTGCAGCTTCCTCTCCCAGCACAGCTAACCATCTTCTTCTTCTCACTCAGGGGGATGCTTGAACAGAGCATCTCAGCAAGTGTTTAGAAAAGCCGGCTCTTCTTTAAATAAACAGTCGGGCTGAGCCCCGCGGCTGCCGAGTCCTTGTGTGTGTGTGTGTGTGTGTGTGTGTGTGTGTGTGTGTGCGCGTGCGCGCACGCACGCGCGCGTTAGCATTTGCCCTGAGTAATGCTCGTTTGTCCTCTGTTCACAGCCCGATCATGGAAGCATTTGGCAACGCGAAGACGGTATACAACAACAACTCCAGCCGCTTCGGGAAGTTTGTTCAACTGAACATCTGTCAGAAGGGAAATATTCAGGGCGGAAGAATTGTAGATTGTATCCTGTTTCATTTCATGGTTGTCTTTGCACTTGGCCCTGTCAGTGAAAACTTTGCTCTCTTATTGTAAGGGCCCCAAAAGAACGTGAAATACTTGTGACTCAAGGTCAAGGGTTTTTTTTTTCTTCTTCTTCTTCTTCTTTAATATTATTGCATTTGGCCTGTTAGTTACTTTACAAGATAAATGATCATTTTCCCTTTGGAAATGTCCCAGATTATGCCCATAGTCTAGATTCATCACTTATTAGTCTGATTTCTGTTTCTATAATGTAATGTCTGACTTGATAGAAAAAATGCCTATCTATCAAGATTTGCCTTTTTTAAAAAAAAAAAAATAGCTTTAAGCCAGGTGGTGATGATGCATGCCTTTAGTCTTAGCACTTGGGAGGCAGAGGCAGGCAGATCTTTGAGTTTGAGGGTAGCCTGGTCTACAAAGTGAGAGCCAGGACAGCCAGGGCTGTACACAGAAACTCTGTCTACAGAAACATAAATAAATAAATAAATAAATAAATAAATAAATAAGCAAGCAAGCAAGCAAATGAATAAAATAAAGATAAAAACAGCTTTGTCTTAGGTCACAGTTCGAGCAAAGATATTAATAAGTCATATATTCAGGCTGTGGTACAAGCCATCTTGCTCGTTTATAGCGTGATGGTTGGCACCATAGAGGGAGCATGTGTGAGCGATCACATGCCAGGAAGTCAGAGGGACAGAGAACCAAGATGGCAGGACTCCATTCTTGACTGTCTAGTCTCCAGAAACTGACAGGCTTGTAAGATCAGCGTTAGCGTAACTATAGTAACCATGACCTAGCCACTTTCTCAGGGCTCCACCTTGTATGAGGGCTCTTCTGCCCTCATAGTGTAGACCAGGGACTCTGCACATGGCCATGTCTGCCCTGGAGCAGTCGCCAAGCACTAGCTGTTTGGCTGGGCACCGTGGCATCAGGACTGGGTTTAGGTAAAGTGGGTTTTGCTTGTTTGATGTCTTTTGGCCCCAGTAGCAGTAATGTAGGCAGATGAGAGAGCCATAACTCAAGAGTCCAGACTAGCACGCAGCCCCCCATCCTCCACCCCCAAACCATGCATGTCTGTTTTCTTCCTTGACTGTCGATTACTTCTTGAATGAAGATTTATTAGAAAAAGTAAGTAGCCACGATTCAGTTCTCAGTTTTCCTATAATGACAGTTTTCAGAGATTATTTTGTATTAAAGTGGTAAAAGCATTTAAAATATATCTATAAATTTGGTTTCTCCTCACAGAACCGAGTAGTGAGGCAGAATCCTGGGGAGAGGAATTATCACATATTTTATGCGCTCCTGGCAGGGCTGGACCAGGGAGAGCGAGGTAAGTGGTGAGCAGCCTCAGCAGAGACAGGTGGATGGCGCCTTGTCTTCCGCTCAAAACACTTTGCACATGGCGGGTTACCTTGGCAATCCGTGACTGCCACCAGTTGCAATGAAGTGTGTGTCTTGAGAGTACCAGAGACGCCGGCCGAGGCCGTCTGAGGATCAAACCAGCACAGGGGAAAACTAGCAGCAGAGAAACCTGTTTGTTTGTAACCTTAGTGTACTTTTAATTTAATGGATATTCATGAGAAATATATAATGTAACACAAGCGGCTTTATTTCAGTGTGTGTGTGTGTGTGTGTATGTATGGGCACATGCATGTGTATGTGTGTACATGTTTATGTGTTTCTCTGTACATACATGTGTATCTGTAGTTTTACACACATGCACATGTAAACTGGTGAGTTTGCATGTTTGAGCATAGAGGCCAGAAGGTGATGTCAGGAGTACCCCAGTTGTTCTGCGTTACCTCTGGAGACAGGATCACTCACTGACCTGGAGCTTGCTATTGAGTCTCTTCTGCTTGGCCAGCAAACCCTGGCCTTACAAACTCGCTCTCCTGCCTGATTTTTAAAATTTATTTATTTTTTATTTTATGTGCCTTGGTGTTTGAGGATGTCAGACCCCCTGGAACTGGAGTTGCAGATGGTTGTGAACCACCATGTGGTTGCTGGGAATTGAACTCAGGACCTCTGGAAGAGCAGCCAGTGCTCTTAACCGCTGAGCCATCTCTCCAGCCCTCCCCTGTGATTTTTTAGTGTGTGATCTGGGGATTGAACTCATCTACTTACCTGAGCCATCTCCCCAGGCGATGGTTTTACTTTTAAAACACACCTAAGTAAAACTCATTTCTAAGTTTGTGCTTAGTGTCTTTTTTTGTCCCAGTAGAGAGTGAACCTAGAAATTGTGTGCCTTAAGCAAGTCCTTTTCCACTTCACCATATATAACCCTAAATGTTTGGCTTTTAAAAGAAAGCAATAAAGCAAGAGCCACATTAATTTGTTTTCTCTGATTCTGTTCAATTTAGTGAAGTCGGTTTTATTTCCCTGGAATTATTAAAAGGTAACTCTACCAGCATCGTAATGTGTGGTCATTTGGAGAATAGGACTGTGTGCATGCTCCAGGTATTACAACCAGAATACAGTGCCTAGTTACTCAGGGAAATTACAGTGATGTCATCTGAATTTTGCCAGTTACACCTCCTGGATACTGATGTCGCATCTTTCTTTGTCTTTCTGTAGAAGAGTTTTATTTATCTTTGCCAGAAAACTACCATTACTTGAACCAGTCTGGGTGTACAGAAGACAAGACAATCAGTGACCAGGATTCCTTCAGACAAGTTATTGTAAGTTAATTTTTTTTTAATTTTCTCCTAATAAGAGTATGAATTTCAGCCGGGCAGTGGTGGCACACGCCTTTAATCCCAGCACTTGGGAGGCAGAGGCAGGCGGATTACTGAGTTCGAGGCCAGCCTGGTCTACAGAGTGAGTTCCAGGACAGCCAGGGCTACACAGAGAAACCCTGTCTCGAAAAAACAAACAAACAAAAAAAGTATAAATTTCATTTTTGCTCTTAAAACAAAGGGGTTTTTGGTAAGGAGAACAGAAGTTATTACATTTGGAAGAATGCATGGGAACAGATATTTCTTTCTGTGTAAGTCAGAGTGAAGCCTGCTTTCTGGGCTGGAATGGGTTGGAAGGGAATCAATCAATCCTAGGTGTCCTTTGGACATTTGTTGAGTGACTGTGTCAATCAGGACACTTGGAACAGCATGTTGAGAGTCGGTGCCCTCCACTCCTAAAAACAAAACCCACGAATCCCCAGCAACAGTTCTCCAGGTTTGAGTTTATGGTAGAGTTTCTTTTGAAAAATAGTTCCATTAGCCCTGGAACAAGATCACCATTGATTTGTGGTATGGTTCCTGCAGCCTCTTAGTTAGAACTTGCTCTGGTTCCACGGGCGGTGCTGATCCTGGACTCTGGCTCATGGCAGCAACAGTTGCTAGTGTTTCACAGTTTCACCAAACCTCTGGACAGTGTGGCTCACACTGAATAAGCCTGGTCAGCATATACTGTCAACAGCCTTATCTGTCCCGAGTATGGCTGGAGGTCACACCATGGTGGGCTCAGTGACATTGCCAGAGTCCTCAGCTGTAGAATACAGTGTATCCAGGGTTGACTCATCGTGTGACTATGTATAGTCATGTATAAATATAGCAGACACAAGTTCATGCATCCCTTTCTGTCCACTGCTCATAGCCTCGTATTTAACAGCAGAGGGAAAACATATTTTTCATGTTTATAAATGTACTTTCAGGCCTTTTTTTCCTGTTGCTGTTTACTAAACAATACAGTGTAATGGTTATGTATATATACTGTATAGGGCATTATACATAATTTGGAGATAAAGTATATGGAGAATGTACATAGGCTGTGTGCACATGTTTATAAGGAATGTGAACATTCTCAGACTACAGTGCCTACAGGGGAGCTTGGAACCCATCCCCTGTGCATACCAAGGGACGCCTACACTTACTCTCCTGAACGTTACAGGGATTTAGCTCTACTCTTAATGACCATGTTAGGTCATTAGAATGGCGTCTTCTGGGAGGCTACAGAGGTCACAAACAGCCTGCCCTTACCTACACATCACAGAGCCAATGTGTGAATATACAGATCCCAGACTGAGCCACCAGCCAGGTCTTCCTGCTTTCAGGACACTTTAGACTTGTCATTCAAAGGTCAAAAACTCTGATCATTCAGTGTGTGATGTCTTTAGCAATAAGGTCTCACCATCCAGTGCTGGTGTGTAACCAAGGGCAACAGTAGTATCCTATACAGTTCAGGGAACCTCTGAGGTCTCTCTACCCAACAGGTGACACACAAATACCATGTGATTTCAAAATGTCTATCAGTCACACATAAATTCTCCTCATCCCATGTATATAATCTGGATTGAAGCTGGACACTGAATTCAAGCTGGGAATGTGGCTAATGCCTGCAATCCTAGTACTTGGGAGGCTGAGACAGGAGGTTTGCCCGGAGTGTAAGGTCAGCCTAATATACAGAGTTAGACCCTGGCTAAAAAAAAAAAAGGAAAGCAAAAGGGGGAAAAATGAAATTCAAAGCAGAGGAGACAGTGATGTGATTACCTTTCCTTCTGCATCTCTGTTCAAAGCCAGGCAAATGTATAGAGCAGTGCAGTGTGGTCCATCTGTGTGTCTCTGTGTCTCTCTGTTCCCTCTGTCTCTGACACTAACCATCACTATTCTATGTATCCCCACTTATGAGAATCAAACCTGGGGCAATGCACACACACACACACACACACACACGTACAAGGCCAGGACTTTGCCTCTTGCACCCCCTGAAGACTGCACTCTACATATATTTCTTGGAGAGAAAGGGTCTAGGAACCTAGAAGACAGACAGCTTTGTAATGGGAAAAGTGTGAGGTGAGAACAGAATGAAGAAAGACAACTTAAAGCACAGATATCCCTCAGTGCCTGTGGGACACTCGTGAGAGAAAGCTGGATTTTGTGACGTATTCTTTTAAAATATTATATTAACCCCATATCTGAGTCCTGCATCTCCATAGATAACCAAATTCAGATAGAAAATGCTCCTAAAGAAGTGAAAAAAGGTTACATGTACAAAACCAGTACAGCATCGGAACTGCTGTTTCCGTAGCATATGCCCTGTGTTTGGTATCATAGGTAATCTAGAGGTGGTTAAGTCAGCAAGGTGGCCAGGCACAGTGACAAATGCATGTGTTCGCAGCACTGGAAAGACTGAGGCACGGTGACTGATGCAAATTTGAGGCCAGCCCGGGCTGTGCTGCTTAGTGAGTTCAAGGCCAGCCTGAGATACAAAACAAAACCTTGCCTATAAATAAAGTATTCAGGATGACCGCATGGGTCGTCTGCAAATGCTGTACAATTGTAAATTAAAGCCAGATTAGGCTTCCGTGGGTCTTTATATCTGGGACTCATGGCACTAGTGCCTCATGGGTACCGAGAGATAGCTGTGGTTTAAGTCGGCTCCTCATTCTGTTCTGGCCTCACACTTTTTCCACAGCAAAGCCTTCTTTCTCCCAGTTGAAGAAGCATGCACTGAAATTAGCACTCTTCCTTATTCTTGAGTTTCTTCTGCTGTTTACGCTCATTTCTTGAAGCTGAAGAAAAATAATCTGTTATTAAAAGATACTGTTGCTATAGACAGATAGGTAATTATCTAGTTTAGTCTTGCTGCAGGCCCCACCCCCAGGAAGCTCTGACCACCCGGGTGCATTGTCTGGGAGGACCTTGGGTGCTGTCCAGCTCTTCCCCTAGGGGCATCATCTCCCCACACAAAACGGTTCCTTTCTGTTGGCCCCAAGTCGGTTTAGGGAGTTTGTCTTTCTTAATCCCAGTGTTTAAGCGTTACTGTTACATTGAAATAACACGTGTTGGCATTTGAAATGTGATCTTATGAGAAAATGATATATCATGTTAAAAGGCAGGGAACTTTATATATGAAACTGACATAACGGTCCGGACTAATGTATTCTAGTTGCACATTCTCTTCATGGATATCCTTGTAGATCTGTAAACATTCAATTTACAACTACTTATCAGTATTAGCCCTTCGTAAGCATTAATTTAAAAATTAGGTAATCCTTACTAACATCATAAATGTGACATTTTCCTCATTATGTAACCCTTTAGTTTTATTCCAGGAGTTCTAAGCAAGGCTTTAAAAAAAATAAAAGTGCAACTTTGACAGAGAAGAAGGGAATATATTCCTCCTTGGAAACAGCAAGGTTTCCCTCCTCTCAAACTTACAAGAATTAGGGATTGGTGTTTAAGGTAATTTATTATACACATAGCTGAGACCCCTTCTAGCAAGTGATACACATGGTCAGGTATAACGTTTAGAAACACTGAAAACTTCCTTATATAGGAAACAAGGAGAGCAGAAAAAAGTAATAGACGTTACACATATAGAATCCCTTTATTTAAAAAAATTATTTTATATATCATATACTTACGGCAATTATAAGTGGAGAAAAATACTAAAACAGTAAATGTTTCAAAGGTGTTACTTAACATGGCACGATTCTACAATTTTATTTTATTCTATGCCATATTCTGAATGCTATGTTTTTGTAAGGAACATAAGATCTTTTTGATGATTACGTGATTATTGTTTGGGGGAGGACACCGGCTTCTCTATGGACCACAGACAATGACTGTGCATTCAGTGTCATAGCCAGTTTTAATATAGCCTCCAAAACTGCACCATAAATTTTTCAGTTGAGATTTGAAAGCCATATCAAGTCAGAAGTAACAACTAATTTATTTTACTGCCTCCATCTGGCCCCCCAAGATGGCGGCTCACGAATGTGTGTGAAGTAAAAAGAGACTTCAATGCATGACGGTCTGCTTGTTCTCTTATCACGAATACTGCACATTTATAGCATCCTTGGCTGTGGACCACTGCTAAGATTTTGGGACTTCATAGACCTCAGTGCACGCACTCAGGAGTTTTGAGTGGTGCAAGATCATATATATGCCCGTGTGCAAATTCATGCTACATGAATCAGATTGTATTACTTTTCAACCAAGGTTTTTGTTTTTGTTGTTGTTTTTCTCTTTGAATCTTGGAAAACTTGGGACTTGTTGACCTGGAGAACAGGGAAAGGGTTGAGAGTATTGCTGATTTGGTAGCATCTTTGCCTGACATGTGCAGAGCCCTGAGCTCAGTGCAGGGACTGCACCATGTAAACCATGTGTGGTGGCACTTGCCTGAATCTCCATGAGGCAGGAGGATTAGAAACTCAAGGTCAAAGCCAGCCTGTGCCACATGCTACCCTGGCCTCAAAGCTAACAAGAGCAGAACAAGAAGTGGAAGAGACTGAGGAGATATGGGGTTGGTTCTCTTAATGGCCCTGCAGAGGGAGTATGTCAGCTTCCTAGCTAAGAATACTGAAACCAGCGGGGGGGCAAGTTTTCAAAGCGAGGATTACAGAGGTGTTTTTGAATTAATGATCCCTTATGCAGGGACCCCTAGGAGGCTATCCAGGAGGCAGTGTGTGAGTGATAGACAGAGATCCTTGGAGTGCTTCCTGTGAGAACACTGGTGCACCAATGCTTCTGCAGAAATTCTTCTTGTCAGGTGTATATGCAGCAGAGTCCTTCCTTCATGCCTTTAGTTAGTCAGTTGCAACTTGACAGGAAAAACTCTACTGTGATTCCAACAGCCTCCAATTAGCATAAGCTAATGTCATCCATGGAATAGTTTCATATAACATATATCAAACATAATGTGGCATTACTTAATGCATCACTACCAAAGTACTTATTTTTCATTTATGAAGTTCCCAACAACTTCCTTTTCCACCATTTTAAGCATACCATGGGTCAGAATTCAGCCAAGGTCCCTGTGCTCTCTGAAAGGGCCTCTTACATCTATCTGGTTTCTAGTATGACACACTTGTTACTGGTGTGACAACCTGCTGCTACAAATTTTAGCACCACATATCACCCCCCTACACCAGGTTCACAGGCATCTATTTTATATACTTAATAAAAATTTCTATTGAACAAAAATCTCTGTATAACTCTGTTTTACAATTAGATTGGTGTTTGGGAATTTCAAGCCGTACTGAGGATTTCCCAGGATTTTCCTTTCAGTTTTGAGCCGTATTTATTGAGATAATAAAATGATTATAATAGCCTTAAATGCAGCCACTCTTGCCAGAGCGAATGGGAGAGACTGCTTAGGAAACAATTATAAAAAAAAAGACATTGAGACAGCAAATAAAGGTCTCGCTAAGAGTTCTAACACGCGTGCCCGGGCTGGTGGTAATTGCTGGAGCTGTTGACTATCCCTGTGACTAATTCAGTCACCACTGTCACCATAGTCTAATTCAATAATCGGTTAGAATTAGACTCGAGAAGAGAGAAGTTAAGTGGGCAGTGGTGGCCCACACCTTTAATCCCAGCATTTAGGAGGCAGAGGCAGACGGATCTCTGTGAGTCAGAGGCCAGTCTAGTCTATAGAGAAAGTTCCAGGACAGCCAGGGCTATGCAGACAAACCTTGTCTCAAAGGGAAAAAAAAGAAAAGTTAAAATGTATTAGTACGGTGAACATATTAACTCTGTTCCCTTTCACATTTTCATACACAACCTTTGCATATATTTAAAAAGTTAACCAAAATATTTGTGTGTGGGTTTGTGTCTGTCTGTCTGTCTGTCTGTCTATGTGCACATGTGCAGTTGCTTGGAGTACACTCCATGCAAATGAGTCAGAGTGTACACTTAAAAGCTCAGAGAACATCCTTTTGTGTCCGCAGGTGACTTCCACCCTGTTTGAGATGGTCTCTTGTTGGCTCACAGTCTGCAAGGGCTTCTCTTTATACCCCATCACCCCAGCACACCTATCACCCCAGCACACCCATCACCCCGGCACACCCAGCACCCCGGCACACCCATCACCCCAGCACACCAGGGCTGCGGTTTGCTGTACTGCATTAGGCTCTCGCATGGTCTGGGGACCTGAATCCAGGCGTAACGATTGCACGGCAGGCGCTTCACCCACTGGGCCGTCACCCCAGTCCCCAATAACTCTTTATTAAGAACTGTGTGTTGATGATTTCCCACTTGATAGGAACTTCTGCTACTACAGAGCCTAGCTAGGCGACTCGATGAATGGTCGTTTCTATGGTCACTGTAAAATTGGCCAAGGAAACAACAAAACCAGGATTTTCTTCTGATTATTGAAGTGATGACCTGCTACATAACGCAGTCTACCTGTGAATTTTTGGTAATTGTCCTTCTCAAGCCTCCCAAATGCTGGGATTGTGGCCATTCATTCCCATGATAGTTTATGAAGTCACAGAAAAAGGAAAGGGAATTTTGCACAGCCTACATACTTTGTAATTATTTTTGCTGATTTCTGACTTGATCTTTAACTTTGCTTTAAAAGTCTTGAGACTAAGAACTGATTAATTCTTAACTACATTTCTTGACCTTCCTTTTCTGCATATCCTCTTACCTCTCCGGTTTATATGAAGAAAGCAATGTTTGTTGTGCTTTAATAGATTTTGTTTTGTTTTATTTTGTTTTTTGAGACAGGGTTTCTCTGTGTATCTCTGGCTGTCCTGGAACTCATTCTGTAGACCAAGCTGGCCTCGAACTCAGAAATCCACCTGCCTCTGCCTCCCAAGTGCTGGGATTAAAGGCGTGCGCCACCACTGCCCGGCTTGTTATGCTTTAATACTGGAGAAGAGAAGCATCTTGTTCCCGTTGTGATGGCAGTGATTCCTAAGCTACTTTAACATGAGCAAGAGGCCGTCTGTATCACAGACGTGTGGCTGTGTACTGAAGGAGCATTGTTAAAGTCAGAGGTTATCCATCAGGTTTTTAGGTTTCTTGTCTTTAGAACAATATCTAATAATTTAACCTAGCCATGGTTTTTCATTTTCTTCTAGACGGCAATGGAAGTCATGCAATTCAGCAAGGAGGAAGTTCGGGAAGTTTTGAGGTTGCTGGCAGGAATACTCCATCTCGGCAACATAGAATTTATCACCGCTGGAGGGGCGCAGATTTCCTTCAAAACAGGTGAGATGATGCCTGACACCCTCCCCCCTGTCACCTACCCCTGACCCCTGACCCCAACCCTGCTCCCCTTCAGTGTTTTCCTTATAAGAGATTAGACTCAGAAAATTGACACCTTGTCTTTTATGGAAAGTTTTCTGTCCTCTAGAATAGAGCTATAGATTTCCCCCATCCTTTGCTGTGGGGCTTGAACCCGTAGTCTCACCCTCTCAGAAATGCTAAGCATGTATGTCCAGCTCAGGAACTGAGGGGTTCCACTGGTGTGGTGTCAGGTGTCAGGGCAAGAGTCTAAGGTTCCTGACCTGGGGTTGGTGTCTGTTCTTGTTCTTACTAAGAAGGAAAATGGGCCAAATAAGTAGACAATTGAGCAGCAAGCACTTGATACAGGAAAAACGTGGAGTCAGGCGCCGTCACGCTTTGCCTTGGTTTGCAGAGTTATCCAGCGGGATTCATAGCTCTGCTGGAAGCTGTCTCTCCTGTTCTTTATCCATTTGCACTGTGACTGCCTCTTAGAGGTACCTTAAAGCTTGATGGCTATATAAAATGCCAGCTGAGGTACTTTAAATATGTATACATATGAAACATATATATATACATATATATATATGTATGCATGCATATATACACATACATTTTATATATATGATATATACGTATTTTATATATAATCTATATATAATTTTGAGAAGTTTTCTGATAGAAGCAATACATCTTGTTGCAGAAATTGGGTATTGGATGTGTTTGGGGTCATCTTTCCAGGAGCCCGGTTTCTCCTGGTCAATGGTTATTGTGTTTGATTCCCACATAGTTTACCTCAATGTCTTAGGAACCTAAAGAGCCTTTGTTTAGAGTTAAAGAGGGAGAAACGGCTTAGAAATTGAGATTGGTGGCTTTTGGAGGAGACCTGTTTCTAGAGGAACCAGCACCCTCTTCTGGTGGCCTCAGGCAATGCGTGTGCATAAACATGTAGTCATTCTCTGACTATCTCTCTCTGTCTCTGTGTCTCTGAACAGAACCTTTGTTCATGTGGGTCATGTTTATTCATATTTACTGCATTAATTAAATTAATTTAAAATTTATGCAGTGGGTTTAGTACAGACCTGACGCCAGCACACAGGCAGACGGCAAGTTGCCAGTGATCCTAGGCTACAGAGCAAGACCATTGCCAAGCCAGACAACCAAGCAAAAAATCAACACAAAAGAAACCCCAAGAAACAGAAAGCATGTGTTTATTATCTGAGAGGGAATGTGACTTGGGAATCAAGCACTTGCTCTGAGTTGTGTTGTAGACGTAGCCATTGAGTTTGGGTACCAGGACATCAGTTGTTCCCAGAATTTAGACCAACTGTGGTTTTCTGGAATAAAGCAGAAGGATTCAGTGCCGGGGCCAAGTGATGGCCGGTGACACTGAGGTCCTGAAGAGGTCTGTGACTATTTTCACTGATAGTACTCAAGTGACTGGCTTTGCCACTACCCTTCTCTGACTCAACCAGAAAAACTTCTAAGAGATGACAGGACACAAGGTATCTTACCAAACTGAATACAAGAAACTGATACATGGTATCCAGGCTTGGAAAATGGCTCAACAGTTAGGAGTACTTGCTGCTCTTGCAGAGGATCCAGGTTCGAGTCCTTAACCCACAGTTAGAGGATCACAACCATCTAGCCTCTGAAGGTACCTGTATTCACATACAGACAGGCAGGTGCATATACATGCACATACATAAAATCTATAAACTTCTGAAAGAGACTGAGATTCTAGCTGTCTTTTGTTGTGTAGGACATTAAAGAAAGCTGCTATAGGCAGAAACCATTTCTACATGAGATGTGTCTATCATTTCTGCCCAAAGAGTTCTAGACTGTCTTCTGCTTTCTGTGTGGTTATATCTGGCTAGGTTTGAACCCAGCTGAGGTCCAGCATCTGGTGTGTTTGAGGGACTGTGGGTTCACCTGTGCCTCCTTCTTCACTTTCAGCTTTGGGTAGGTCTGCAGAGTTACTTGGGCTGGACCCAACACAGCTCACAGATGCGCTGACCCAGAGATCCATGTTCCTCAGGGGAGAAGAGATCCTCACGCCTCTCAGTGTTCAGCAGGTATGGCTTCCTGTCCCCAATGTCATTGAAACTTGTCTCAAAGACAGCCTTGGGGTTTCCCATCCATGTCTTTACTTGGCATATGTGGTCCCAATGAGCCATTCTAATGACTGGCTCATGGGCAAAATAGAAAGGATACCCAAGTTTGGGAAATCGGTGAAACTGTTTTGTAAGTGACAGGAAGCGTAGCTGAGGCTGAGGCCGAGGCCTGATCCTTCCACTTAAGACTGTCTGTTCTTGGGAAATGTGTTCACTGAGCCTCAGTTTCCTCTCCCATAAGCCAAGAATAGTTATACCCAATTCATAGGACTCTTATGAGGATAAAAAAATAAATAAACCAAGTACTTGGTATAAGTGTTTAGCATCTGCTGCAGAGTAAGCAGTCAATCAAAATAAGCCGTGAACGCTGTCACCCTCACCACACGTGAGCACAGTGAAGCACTGTCACTGCTCTTTGCCTCTCCTGCTGACTGTTTACAGTTACATTTCTAATCTTCCTTTTCAGCTGTTCTTACAATTATTTATTCGTGTGTGTGCCTTGCACTCGAGTGGAAAGCAGAGGATACACTGTGGGAGTCAATTTTCTCCACGTGGTTCCTGGGGACCGACACCAGGATTGTCAGGCTTGGTGTCAGACATCTGTCCCCACCGAGCCGTATCATCTGCCCTTTCTAATTTTTCCATCATCTTTTTTCTTTTCGAGATAGCTTCTCACTGTGTAGCCCTGACTGACCTGAGATGGTCTGTGGAGACCAAGCAGGCCTTGAATGCACAGAGACCTGCTTGCCTCTGCTACCCTTGTATTGACATGTAAAGGCATGTTCCAACACACCTGCCCTAATCTTTCTCAAATAAAAAAAGTTATCCCATAAGAAAAAGAACCTTATATGAGTAAAAAAAACCTAAGAAAATAATTTTAAAACTAGTTTCAATATTTTAAACATAATTTCAATATATATCTAAGTAATATATTTTATATATACATTCAATATTAACTATGCAAATAGATATATGTATGTATGTGCATATATGTATACATAATATATACATGCAGACACACACATACCCATGTATATAGATTTGGAGTCCTTTCTATAACTGGACATGTGAAGTTGAGTTTGGAAGGCAGGTCTTTATGAATGGGTCTATCAAGTCAGTAAATGGGTCTGATCCTTCTTTTTGTTTGTTTGGTTTTTTTTTCTATTTTCCTGGAAGACATTGATTCAGTTAGCCACGGCAACCGAGTCCTTCCCACAGTGGGGCGGGATGGGCTGGTTATGCCTTCTGCCATGGTCTTCCATCCCTCACCCCCTTCCAGGCAGTAGATAGCAGAGACTCACTGGCCATGGCACTTTACGCTCGCTGCTTTGAGTGGGTAATCAAGAAGATCAACAGCCGGATCAAAGGCAAAGACGACTTCAAGTCCATCGGCATCCTTGACATCTTCGGATTTGAAAACTTTGAGGTACGCGTGCCGAGAGCGCAATAGGAGCCTTCTGTTCAGAAACTGCTCTTCCACACATTTCTCAGAGCCTCCATGGGTGGTTTTCCCTGCACTCTTCTTTTCTCTCTGGCCCCTTTGTCGTTGTTCTGTGTACTCTTAGGGGCCCTGGAGTACTTACTCCCTGAATCCCGCCCTTAGGTTAACCACTTTGAGCAGTTCAATATCAACTATGCAAATGAGAAGCTGCAGGAATACTTCAACAAACACATTTTTTCCTTAGAACAACTGGAATACAGCAGGTAAGCACACAAGAGTCCTCTCCAAAAGAGAAGATTTTTTTAAAACTGGTAAGCAAATTTGTGTGAAGGTGAATCTTGATTTCACATGGCTTTTTCTTCTTCCCCCAGAGAAGGATTGGTGTGGGAAGATATTGACTGGATAGACAATGGAGAATGTCTAGACTTGATCGAGAAGGTAATGGGTAACTGAAGAGTGAATGTTTGCAGTCCTCAGGGAGTCCAGCTGGGCTGCTTCACATTTCTGGGAACAAAATAACTTGTGGAAACACGCACATCAAAGATGAGAATGTGGGAACACAATGGGCCATTTGGAAACGTGAATGCAAGTGCACCGTGAGGTTGAATGTAACCGCTTGGCTGCTTCCAGCCTATTGTTTTATTGAGCTGAGTGTTTTAGAATCAGCAGTGTATGTGTGTGAACTGGCCTCTCTTAGGTCTTAAGGTGCCAGCAAAGCCTTGTAGACTTGTAGACTGGCCGGTTGTAAAGGTTTATCCATGACATATCAATGGGTCCCATTTTCGGAAAGGCCTATATAGAAGTTCATTGCTTTTCTTGTCATTGCTTTTTTTATGCTGTTCCAGTCTGAATCTTTTAAGCCCCTGGGATGGCAGCAGAGTTTCTCTTTAAGTACCAACCTGCTGGGAGATGGAGTGGGTTGGAGCTCTGAGGTGGTTTCAAAGACAAGACATTCTATACTTAATTCATTCAACTGTTGTCTCTCCTCCTATAGAAACTTGGCCTCCTTGCCTTGATCAATGAAGAGAGCCATTTTCCTCAAGCCACAGACAGCACTTTGTTGGAGAAGTTACACAATCAACATGCTGTATGTCAACACCCGCCAGCCCTGGGTTTTTGTCTGAGCATTAAGATGATGAACCCTCTTCTGCGCCTCCCGCCATCAATGTCCTTCGTCTCTTAAGCTGGAGTTCCCCTCCCTTACTTATTAGACCCATAGTGAAAAAAGTTAGCTTTGGGGCAGCTGCGCAGAATGAGCTCAGGTTTATGTATTTCCTGAGTGGGGAACCGAAGTGTTTAGCTTCTTGTCGTGAAAGAGCTGGGAACAATGGTTTGGAGGGCATCCCTTGCCATATGCCAAAACTCTGATGCTAGGTGGTTGGCTTTGCAGTGGTTGCCTTGTGGTAAATGTGACTTTATCTAGAAGTCAAAGGAAATCAAGAAGTAAAATAAGGCCCTTCTGTTTTTGTTTTTGTTTTTCACGTTAGAATAACCACTTTTATGTGAAACCCCGAGTCGCAGTCAACAATTTTGGAGTGAAGCACTATGCAGGAGAGGTAATTTCTTCATAAGATAGTATCAAGGGTTGGGGGTGTGGCTTAGTTGCCAGTACACTTACTAGAAATATAAAAAAATCTGTTGATTTGATACCAAGTACCACAAACACCAGGCGTGGTGACGTATCCCTGTCACTCCAGGGTGGTGGAAGCAGGAAGGTCAGAAGGTCAAGGTCATAGAAATGACAAAATACAACTCTCACTTCAGCGTGGAAAGAGGGAGCTTTAAGTCAAATATGAACGATCATATCTAGGAACCCCAAACGTAACGTTCTAATATAGTCACTGCTTCATGAAGTTTTATAGTACCAAACCAGAGAAAATCGTAGAGACATTCTTCAGATACCTGGATATGAACACCGGGTCTGCAGGTACAGCAAAGAAAGAAAGAAAGAGAGAAAGAGAGAGAGAAAGAAAGAAAGAAAGAAAGAAAGAAAGAAAGAAAGAAAGAAAGAAAGCAAGCAGAAAGCCTCTGCTACAGGCCTCAGAGAATATTTCTTTTTTTTTTAGATTTACTTATTTTATGTATGTGAGTACACTGCAGCTGTCTTCAGACATACCAGAAGAGGGCATCAGATTCAATTTACAGATGGTTGTGAGCCACCATGTGGTTGCTGGGAATTGAACTCAGGACCTCTGGAAGAGCAGCCAGTGCTCTTAACCACTGAGCCATTTCTCTAGCCCCTCAGAGAACATTCTTAAGCTTTCTTCTTGGTGGAAGCTAGAGGTCTGTTAAATTAATGCATCCCAAAAGGTTTCTTGGGATAGTCACAAAGACATTAGGCTACACACAGAGGAGGACAATGGCTATTCAAGAGGCCAAGATAGATAGCTCAAGACAATTAGTACTTAGGCCCCCTACCTACAACATTGCAAACTCTTCACAGGCATTAGAAGTTCCACTTAACCTGTGTAGAAAGGCCAAGCAGGTACATTGTCTTCTTTCTGGGAGTTTTATCCAGTCAGAAATTCAAGGTCATTCTTGCCTTCAGAGGTGTGAGGTCAGTCTGTGTTGCATGAGGCCAACATACATACATACATACATACATACATACATACATACGTAGATGTAAGAACAAGATGGATGGATAGATAGATGCAACAACAGGCTATTTATTGATTTATTATTTATTGACTGCATACTTGGTCTTCACACTATCACTACTATCACTAGTAGACCATAACTTGAAAGTAATTTATTAAGAGTATGACATTTTCTCTTACTTTGTTTTTAAATTAGGTGCAGTATGATGTCCGAGGCATCTTGGAAAAGAACAGAGACACATTCAGAGACGACCTACTCAACCTGCTGAGGGAAAGCAGGTATATGGCTTCTCCCCTGTGACGTCATTAACAAGCACATAACCATTTCTGCAAATGTCCGTGATTTGTGAACAGGGAACAGACTATCATAGAAGCCCTTGACTTAGCTTCTTCTCCAGCCGTTTATGGGCTATAATAGAGAAGCAAGGGGTGCCCATAATGAGGCAGGAACCAGAAACCCATGAGGTGCATATTCTTCATCTGTTCTGTTAAATGGAGGTGGGAAGCAGTTCAGCCATTTGCTGAGAGGTAATCACTGTGGTGGCCACAGCTGTGGCCAGAGGCTAAGCTTCCATATCGGGTCTGTTTGGCTCAGGAACCTGATCTTGACCAGTCCAGCCTGCTTGCCCACTCCAGTCATTGAGCTGTTTGAATTTCAGGTCTGGTTTTTATAGGATCCTGTTTCTCATTGTTGTGAGATGTCAAGAAAGTTAAGCCAGTGTTAATGCAATCAGAATCATGAATATATTAGTCAGTTATTCATTCATTTAGCAATTGTAAGTTCAAACCATGAAATCAAGAGTTAAGGAAAGCGTAGACAGTTTTAATGATTAGTTTAGCTATTTGTATCTACTAAGGCAGGAAGTTCCCTATTGTCCAGTGACTTGGTAAAAGAGACAGGATTTGAGACAAAGCCCTCCCTTGTAGGCTTTTCAAACCTTTGGGGGATATAGCATGAATATATACAGAAATAACTTTTAATGGCTAAGGAAGGAAGTAGACAATTGTTAAAAAGCTGTGCTGTTTCTCAGCATGTAAATACCAGGTGGCCACCCTGTCATTTAGCCAGCTATGAAGGGTGAAGGGCGCCATGCTGAGCTCGGCATCTGAAGCGCTTGATCTTCTGTTCTCCCTTGTGAAAATGCTCTGCTTCAACCAGTCTCGGCTGCTTCTGTTTGTAGATAAGTTTTCAGACAAATACTGGATGCTGGAAAATGGCCCAGCATGTTACCTGACAAGGCTGTCTTAGCTGTCAGCATATGAAAGGATACATTTAAATACAAGCCGCCTGTTGGTGTTAAGGGGTGGTGGTGGTGGAAGACTGTAGAATGAAGAACTGCTCACAAAGATCACAAACTGTCCTAGTGTAAAAGGGGTGCAGCCTGGGGTTCCCCCTTGCAAATGGGGGAGCCTACTTCCCTTTCACCTTTGACAGCTTTGACCTTTTAATGGAACACAAGCTGTTCTCTAAGAATTTAAAGGCGTTGGGGAGCAGAGCAGCCCAAGGCAGAAGCGCAAACCTCTCTGAGGCACAGGGAGGAATCCTGCCTGCCATCTCCACCTTGAGGATACAGTTGGAGGATGGATGGCCCTTCTGCCTTTCCCTGTGGCGGGGACACCGTCAGCATGCCCAGCGGCATTATAGCCACTAACAGTGCCAGGAAGATGATGAGCTATCGGGAAGCCTTTTACTTTATCAGTAGAGGTGACGGTTTAATAAATTCACTAACTGCTGTAATAGGGCTGCGATCTACTGGTCACGACCCGGGCACTGTGCCCCTAGCCTTGTACCACATGCTCATTGTATTCTTGCTGTAGAACCAGAAAACAAATTCTAAAATTACTCCCATTGTTCCAGATGAGCTGTCTGAGGCCTAGAGAGAGAGATAGGGCATCTCGTATTCATGATGCAGCTACGAAGTAGAAGAGCCAGGATTTGAACCTGTGTCCCACTAGGTGTTCCTACTAGCACTGTCCCAACACGTGTCAGATTGAACCTCCACCACAGCACACAGCGGTTGTAACGCAACAGCTCTGCGTCTGTTCATTCCTCCGTAGAGCTGACCAACTGTTGATTGAAAAATCCTTGTTAAAAATAAAACAAAAACAAAGCCCATGGCTGTGCTGAAAGTGCACAGACTTCTTTCTTGCCGTTATTTCTAAACCAGTGCTTCTCAAAATATGGGTGGTAACGCCTTTGGGGGTTGAATGATTATTTCACAGGGGTCACCTAAGACCATCAGAAAACACAAACGTTTACATTACAGTTTGTAACAATAGCAAAATTACAGTTTTGAAGTAGCAACAAAAATAATTTTGTGGTTGGGGGTCACAGCAACTTGAGCAACTGTGTTCAAAGGTCACAGCATTAGGAAGGCTGAGAACCACCGCCCTAAAATGTAACACTTAATACCTATTTAGGGAGACTGGCCACTGTGCTGTTACTGTACATAATCTAGCCGTGGTTTAAGGTGTATGGGGAAATGTGTATAGGATTCCTGCAAACTTTGCCTTATTATAAACTAGGGACCTGAGCATTTTGGGGATTGGTTTCCATGAAAGGTCCTGGAACCTGTTGCCACCCCCCCCCCCCCATCCCACGAAGCTACTCTATCCAACCGTGCAGATGAGGAAGGGAAGGCTATAGTGGTTTAGGTGGATCTGCTGCCTGTTCCTCAGTAAGACCCCTTCCCCGTCACTGTCTTTCCATTTCTTCTTTCCTGGGGAGTCTGGTGCTCTGAGGACTGTCTCACACTGCCAAACAATGGTTGGCTGATTCTCTTTTTGTTTGTTTGTTTCAAGATAGGATCTCTCTGTCTGTTCCAAGCTGTCCTAGAACAAGCTAGATGAGGCTGGCCTTGAACTCAGAGATCCACATACCTCTGCCTCCCAGGTGCTGGGATTAAAGGTGTGCGCCACCTTTGCCAGGCCCAGCTGAATCTTTGTATGTTCTTACGGGGCTTCAGGCCCCAGTGTATTATTTTAATTACCATTGTAGAACAACACTGTAATTACAGTGACCAGGTACCTGACGGTCATGTGTGTACACCTCACAGTCCCGTGCTTCCTTCACACAGGTTTGACTTCATCTATGACCTCTTTGAACACGTTTCCAGCCGCAACAACCAGGACACCTTGAAGTGTGGAAGCAAACACCGGCGGCCTACAGTCAGCTCGCAGTTCAAGGTCAGTCTGCGCTAGTGGTCTGGAGGCTTCTACCATCCTTGTGATCCAGACAACCTGAGGCAGGAGTCACGTGATGTGAGGCGTATGAGAGACTGAACCTTGTTTCTGTTGTAACACGTTTTAAAGCGGCAGAGTTTCAGGGGTTCATGGCTCCAGGGTTGAGGACCTAATGCAGTGTACTTGCTGGGTTATTTCAGTCATCCTTCAGGACGACATTCGCTCATTTCCCAACTCTTAAAAAAAAAAACAAGGTACACACATGAATTTTTAGGCTTTTTCTGAGATTTTATAAATTAACACAATATTTTTTGCTATTTTTTTCCTCCAGTGGTATAACAATCTCAGAATTACCAAAGTGATTAAAGTAAAAATATTTTGCTGGACAGTGGTGGCGCACGCCTTTAATCCCAGCACTTGGGAGGCAGAGACAGGCGGATTTCTGAGTTTGAGGCCAGCCTGGTCTACAGAGTGAGTTCCAGGACAGCCAGGGCTATACAGAGAAACCCTGTCTCGAGAAGAAAAAAAAAAAAAAAAGAAAGAAATATTTTATTACTTCAAATCTTATTTTTGTTTTTGAGAGACAGAATGGGAAGGACTATGTAGGCTGGCCAGTGCTTTTGTGTGTGTATGTTAATAGTGACAACAATGTATATAATGAACCAAAAATTAAAAAATAAAAAGCCGGGCAGTGGTGGCGCACGCCTTTAATCTCAGCACTTGGGAGGCAGAGGCAGGCGGATTTCTGAGTTCAAGGCCAGCCTAGTCTAGAGGGTGAGTTCCAGGACAGCCAGGACTACACAGAGAAACCCTGTCTCGAAAAAACAAAAAAACAAAAAAATAAATAAATAAAAAACAAGGCTTACTTTTGCCTTCCCCGTCATTCTTATTATTGTATTTAAAATCTCATGTGAAAATAGGGTGTATTTCTTCCCATCTCTCAATATTGGTCCTTTTTCATATATATATCAACTATGTATATAAGAAAAGATACTTTATTATATAATATGTTGATATGTATATAACATCATATTATATTATATATAGCTATTATACCTGGGAATGAATATATATATACATATACACATACATACGTATGTATGTATGTATGTACCAGAACTATATATATATCAGAACCTGGGGATATATTATATATCTCAGAACTGTCGTACCTGGGAATAATGGCCATTTTTACCCAAATAACAGTCATTCCAGTTACTCAAGTCTGAGTGAAATAAAGCACATCAGCACTGTGAGTGTGTAAGCTTTCTCCTCATTTGGAGGTGCAGCCTTTGAAGACCTCTGCCTCCTCATCTAATTATCTGTTTGCCTTTAAGCGAAAATCCTGGCTGAAGGGGCAATAGCATCCTGCCAGTCAGCAGGTGCTGATGGGATCCGCCCTGTGAGGCAGAGGGTGGAGCTGCTGCTGATTGGTGGGGGCAGTCACACATCAGCATAGCCAGCAGTCCTGGGGATGTGGCAATGGCATGAAGGGCCGCCTTCGCACAGGGCAGCTGTGGTAGCGCCAGTTCCCAGCTACTACTTGTTTATTCTGTGCCAGATGCCGGGCTGACTGCTTTGTGTCTGTTGTTGCACCCACTCCCGCATCGCCCTGTGAGGTCACACTGCTCTCTCCATTGTATAGATGAGGCAACTGAGGTTTGGGGAAGTAAAAATAGCCTCTGGGCCTCACAGAGGATGACTGGAGTTGGCACCATGTGTGTCAGGCTTTACACTCTCAATATTTAAGTGAGATCTTTGCCTTGTTTTATGTTATGACGAGATCATTCAAAATGAAAAACTCTTTTTCCTCTGATTTTTGTTATGTTTTGTTTTGTTCTGACGTAACCCACGTGTTCCCTTCCCCCTTACAGGACTCCCTGCACTCCTTAATGGCCACACTAAGCTCCTCCAATCCCTTCTTTGTCAGATGCATCAAGCCAAACACACAGAAGGTAAGGCTTCCGAAGCGCCAGCCTGGGCTATCCTCAAGGACAGCCTCCAGGAGGGGGGTACCCATAGATGTCGTTTCTCCAGAGTCCTTTTGTTATAGATGGTTGGAAATGGGGTGTGGCATTCTGGTAACCTGACAGTAAGTGGCTAACCCTTCATCCCCTGTGCCTGTGAGTCAGCTTCTGAGTGATTTCCTTAGGACTTGGGAAAGCCTCCTTGGAAAGGAGATGTTGGAAAGCCAACAAGTTTTGTTGTTGCTTTGTTTTTTTCTTTAAAGTGTTTGGATCCAGCTCCAAAAATTCAGATAAGAAAAAAACATGCAGTATGTCTTTCTCTTATAGGTGGCTTTTTTTTTTATTTTATGCATATGAGTACACCACCATTTCTCTCTTCAGACACACCAGAAGAGATCAACAGACCCCATTACAGATGGTTGTGAGCCACCGTGTGGCTGCTGGGAATTGAACTCAGGACCTCTGGAAGAGCAGTCGATGCTCTTAACCACTGAGCCATCTCTCCAGCCTGGCTTTTTTTTTTTCTTTTTTTAGTTTTTTTTTTTAGCTTTATTGTTAAATGCTTTGAGAAGGTTATAAACTAAGCAACAATATGTTTTAAGTACTTTATATTTTAAATTTTAAAATTATATTTATTTTATTTTATGTATATGAATGATTTGTCTACGTGTATGTCTGTACACCCCGTCTCAGAGGTCAGAAGAGGGCATCGGGTCCCTTGGAACTGGAGTTCATTATGGTTGTGAGCTGCCATAGGATACCGTGCTGGGAATGGATACCATGAGCCAACAATTGCTCTTAACCACTGAAAACTCTCCCTAGGCCTATTTTAGGTACTTTAATTGCAAGATAGCGTAAAGGTAATTTTTTTTTAATGTCATGATTCACTTAGGAGCAGCTTAAAAAAGCAGAGACCGCTTTAACGAGAGAAATGGGCTATGAAGTGAAAGTAGTTATGGATTCAAAGCTGAATGGAAAGCTTGCCACAAGAATGTGTGTGGTTTTGTTTTTTCTGCGAAAGGGTCTCACATGTAGCAACTGTCCTTCAACCCACTATGTCGATAAGTCTGGCCGTGAACTCACTGTGTAGCAGAGGCTGGCCTTGATCTTCTAATCCTCCTGCCTCCTCCTCCTGAAGGCTGGGATTGCAGGTGCATGTATCACACCAGTTTTATGCAGTGCTAGGAACAGAACCCAGGGCCGCATGCATGCCAATCACTGTAACAACTGAGCTACATCCGGAGCCCACACAAACCGATGAATTCATTGTCTTTTGGCAAACAAGCCTCTTAGGAACCCTTCTTGAGAGAGAGAACCTCTCTCCCCCACTCCCCCTCCAATGTAGTAATTGCAAGAACTCTAACATGTAAAGGGATAGAAGATGAAGATGAGAAATCTAAGCTGACCTTTGTCCCCCAGAACTTGGGTTTTATTCTCCTGGCTTTGTAGCTGCTGTGGCCATGTTCCCCTTGGTGTTTGACTTTGGCCCCTGGCTTAACATTGTGTTGATTCCACCTAAGGCCGGCCACCTGGCAGTGTCTCCCTTCTGTGTAGCAAGGCTAGTAGCGCCACATCTCATCCTTTGGTCCCATCAGCGATTTCTCAGTCAGGAGTCTTGGGGGCATGGGTGCCCATTAGACTTACGGTGCGCCATCAATCCATTTCCTTCCTGACATGAGATGTCCTTGGGCAGCTCTCTTCCTGTCGGCATCTCAAATTTGGTGAAATGGGAATGTGCCTTAATGCTGCTACCTTTCTAATGACAGAAACTTTATCTTGAAAAATTCGATCCTTGATTTCTGATCTTAGATGGCACAGAGTTCATTTTTCTGTCAGACTCTAGAAGCTTGAAGGCAGAATTGAAGAAATGGCTTCTTCTTGATTGTTATCTTTTCATGCTGAGATTCGATTGTACCCAATGACTCTGAGTTTTATACTTTACAAAGTGACCCAACTCAACTCTGTGTTTAGTCGCCCAGACTTACTGCAGACGCTAATTAGCAACATGCCAAGGGTTGGGTTGTAAGAAATACCCTGATAACATTTTAAAGACACTGGAATATGAAGTCCCTGACACAAGAGCCAGCTTGTCTCTGGCCTAAAACATAGCTGTGGTTTATGAGTGTGAAGAATGCTAATTAGAACATGGAGATTCCAGGAGGTGACCTGATTAGCATTCATTCATTTCCACCAAGAAAATGGTTTTGTTCCTGTCCATCGTGCACTAGGAAATGCTTGGAATATCTCACAAATGTCTTTAATCCAAAGATAAATCCAGAAGGATTCTGACCTTCTTTCCCTCTCTTCAGACTGGGGACTGTGTCTCTGGTCCCAGGGGAAGACGAGATGCAGCCATACCGTTTCTGGTTTACCATGGGAGTTTGGAAGTGTGACTGTGAAGGTGTCTGTGTGTCACTCAGAATGGGGATGTTGGCTACCCTGGACAGAGTCTAGGATTAGTCTTCTACAGGTTCTGTGGCCAAAAGGGACAACCACAATAGCCATGAAGTCTGTCAGCTAGAGACTGTAGGTTAGAACTGAAGGGGGCTGCTTTTGTGCATTAAGGACCACGTGCAAGAGTCAAGACTGGCCAGGTGTGTGGGGACCAACACCCTTCCTTCCTGCCAGCCCAGGAGATGTAGTCAAGTGGGAAAAATCTGGGATCCTTTGTGGCTTTGTTTTTTGTATGGTATTGCTGTTGGTTCTCTCCCTCTCCCTCTCCCTCTCCCTCTCCCTCTCCCTCTCCCTCTCCCTCTCCCTCTCCCTCTCCCTCTCCCTCTCCTTCTCTCTCTCTCTCCCTC
>NW_021604622.1:19248932-19251416 GCF_004785775.1 Grammomys surdaster
TCTGGGAACTACGGAGGTCTAAAATGGCTTAGCTTCATTACAATTTGACCCATCCCTCCCTGCCCCTCACCACTGTATGTATAGAGTTGGGGAGAATCTTTCTGCTGCCAAATTGTAATGAAGCTAAGCCATTTTAGACCTCCGTAGTTCCCAGAAGGCAGGAATCTCTCCCTTGGGTTGTATTTAGATGATGATGTGGCTCTTCAGCCTCCATCTCTTGGGATCTAGAAGGGTGTAGCAGTCACTGGCCCCAAACTGCCTTAAGAGCCTGGGAGACTTCTGGATTGACAGACAGCAAACCTGCTAGGCCTCATCTGCATCTCTCCCCCAGGGCATCCCTGGCCTGTGATCTCTCCCAGCCTGGTATTTTAGCAAAGGAGATCTCATCAGAAAAGTCTCTCATTAACATTCCACAGAAAACCCTGAGGAGATTCTGAAGGAATTAAAGAAGGGGCAGACAGGAGTGTTAGGGAGGCCTTCCCGCTGTGAGAACTTGTCTGTCTGCAGTTCCAGGGAGCTGAGGTGAAGCCAGGGCCACTGCCCAGAGCAGCAGCCAAGTCTGCTTCTTTCACCATGCTTGGCTACCACGCCTCCTTAGTGTGTCATAGGTTTGGTATGGTGAGGGCCTAGGTTTGAGGAGAAAAACATGGATTCCAGAACATTTCTACTCAAGCTTCAAGAATATAATACTGTTTTCAAAAACGTGTCTTCTCGAAGCTGTAGAGATGACTCAGAGGTTGAGAGCACCGACCGCTCTTCCAGAGGTCCTAAGTTCAATTCCCAGCAACCACATGGTGGCTCACAACCATCTGTAATGGGATCCGATGCCCTCTTCTGGTGTATCTGAAGACAGAGACAGTTTACTCACATACATGAAATAAATAAATCTTTATAAAGGAAAATAACAACAACAACAAAAAACATGTCTTCTTACCAAAGGCCAGGACTTAGGTCTCATTTATTAAGGCTGGGGTCTTACAGAGAAAGACAGTAGAAACAGTATAGGAAGACTGGTCTTAGGGAAGAGTGAGGGAGAGTCGGCCAGTGTGTGGGGAAGGCTGAAGGCCAGGCCCCAGCAGGGAGAGACCAAGATATATCTAGTGGGCTGTAGTCGTGTGCTACAAGATAGACTATTTGACAAGAGGAAAAACCAAAGAGGGAGAGAGATGGTCAGATAGGCCACACAGAACTTTGATGGTGAAAGGTCCTAAGCACTTGCTATTTGCCCTCGAGCGTCAAGGCACACATAGAGAGGATATCTTTAAGGCCTGGGAAAGGTGCCAGTCCTTTGGATGCTAAAGCACCCGGGAAGGGGGTGGGCGTTGGGGGAAGACTCCCTCTTATTCATGACCACACACACACACACACACACACTCCTGAAATTAAATAAGTAATTTAGATAGTTGCTTGTTAGCTTTGGTAATAGTGAACAAGCATAGAAATTCTAAGATGCCGTTTTTGTGTTTTTTTAAGACTGTGGTCTCTATATATTTTGAATGTATATGTATGACTGTACATGGCCATGCACGGCTGTGTGAGTATGGATGCCAGAAGAGAACACTGGATCCCAGGAATGTAGGGTTACAGGCATTTGTGAGCCAAACTCTGGTCCGCATTATTACTCAGGAAATGCTCTCAACCACTGAGCCATCTCTGCAACCCCGATGATGCTACTTTCAAAATATTACACAAAGTTCTTCATTTTGACAATATCTTGGACAGCCCCTGAAGGCACACAGAGCAAGAACACCGTGCAGACAGCAGTGTTTGTTGCCGGTTAGAACGGGCATGGATTTCATGAACAAGCACACTGAACCCTGGTCAAGTACTATAGGACCTGGTGGCACTGCCTTTCTTTGTGGTTTTCTGGTGATTTGTTTTTGTTGTAATCTAGAGGGTCTGTCTGTCTGTCTGTCTGTCTGTCTGTCTAAGTCTGTCTGTCTTTCTTCTTTCATTCTTTCTTTTTCAAGACAGAGTTTCTCTGTGTAGTGCTGACTGTCCTGGAACTTGCTCTGTAGACCAGGATGGCCTTAAACTCAGTGATCTGCCTGCCTCTGCCTCCCGAGTGCTGGGATTAAGGGTGCATACCGCCACCCATAGCTTTAGAATTTTTTTTTTCTTTTTGTGGTTTCTTTTAAACGTTCTGATAATAATATAGTAAGTTCCTCTGCTGATTTTTAGACATCTTTTATTACATACTCTTGTCTCCTTATTTTTGGTGTTTGTTTGGGTCTTTGTTTATGTATTGCTTTAAAAGAGGGTTTTCCTGTATAGACTAGACTGTATAGACTGTATAGACTAGACTGTATAGACTGTATAGAATAGACTGTATAGACTGTATAGAATAGACTGTATAGACTGTATAGACTAGATTGTATAGACTGTATAGACTGTATAGACTAGACTGTATAGACTATATAGACTGTATAGACTAGATTGTATAGACTGTATAGACTAGACTGTATAGACTGTATAGACTAGACT
>NW_021604622.1:19251426-19318648 GCF_004785775.1 Grammomys surdaster
GTATAGACTGTATAGACTAGACTGTATAGACTGTATAGACTAGACTGGCTTTGCACTTACAATCATCCATTTGTCTCTGCCTCCCAGGTACTAGGATTAAGGTGTGCACTATCCTTTATATGTGCCTTATTTGTCTGTGTCTGGTGTGTGTGTGTGTGTGTACACACATGCACCTGAGGTGGGTGTCTTCCTGAGACAAGGTCTCTTATTGAACCTGGAGATTGCTAATTATCCTGTGAGGCTGGTCACCAAGGAACCCCAGCTTCCATCCCATACCCCAGCTCCAGCCCAGGCTTACAGAAGACACAGACAGGTTCACCTGGGCTACTGATCCTAAGCAGGTACAGCTTGTGCTACCCTCTCTCTCACCACTGAGCAGCTCCCCAGCCCTACAGGTTTCAAGTTCCATCCCTTGGTTTTCTTTTCCAGCAATGCTTTCTGCAGATTTTTAGGTTGGGATCTGTACCCTTATCCTATGTTGTAGATAAAGCCTTCCATCCTTGGAAGAGCTGCCCAAGGCTCACTCTGCAAGCTTGTCTCTTCTTCTGTGTCCCTCTACATTACTCAAGGTACAAGAAAGGTACATCCCTGAAGTGCCATTGTATATGGTGTTCACTGTCACCAAAGCGAAAGATCCAAGTGCTGTCTTAAACCTTGGTCCTGCCCCAGTTACTTGACTTAATTTTGCCATTATGTTCCCATGATCATCTTTCATTTCTGTCATTGGAAGTCACCTTGGGATATGCTAGTAAGTCAAAGTTGAAATGACACACGTAACATGGATGAGTCTTGAGATCCTGGCACGTTGATTTACCTCCGCTGTCTATCAAGCGGCCCCTCCTCAGGTTTGATACCCCTGCTTTCTAGTCACACCAGGGCTGTTTGACAAACCTCTTCTCCACGTGTGGGTTGGTAGTTCCTACTCAAATATTGAGATTTCTGCATGGGATGGACATTCTGGAATCTTCCATGGCTGTGAGAGAAGTGGGCAGGTGGCAGATGTGAGGGGTGCCCACAGCAATTGTAAAACAGGAAGATTCAATGTTGGAGATTAATATTTGAATTGTGCTTTCTGGAATTACATATCGCTTGTCCAGTCCTAACGTTTTCTAGTATCTTCTTTTAATGAGTCTAAGATTCCTTAAGTGTGAAGTGCAAAACCTTTCTGTCACTGCAGATAGAACAAGGGTGCCAATAGCTCGCAAGGGTACCAGCTATTCCACTCAGACACAAGGCGTGCTCGCCACTTCTCTGTCATTACAAAGTGCATAAAGTGAATATCATTCCTCTACTACAAATGTGTACCTTTCCACTCATTCCCAGGCTTTGGATCTAGTGACTTTGTTTCCTGGATGATCTGGAGTGATTTTATTTTGCTTTCTTGGTGCTGAGGATTAAGCCCTAGGCCTCATGCAAGCTTGGCAGGCGCTCTGCTATGAATGGAGTTGGGAGATGAGCTTCCTCCTTTGTGAAGATAGGAGAAAAGGCTGGAGGGAGACTCACTCACGGCAGGCTACTGTGGGGGCTGTTTGAGCTTCGAGGACTCCAAGTTACATGACATTGGATCAGACACTGAGAGTATGTTTGCAGTAATAAATTATGAAACAACCGCACACCTTTAATCCTAGCACTTGGGAACAGGGGTAAGCAGATTTCTATGAGTTCAAGGGCAACCAAGGGCTATAGAATAGTGAGATCCTGTCTCAAGCAAACAAACAAGAAAAACCTTACAAAACATAATCTGTCTTCCAGGACTAGTTTTCCTCTTTTGTGTGTTTGTGTAAGCATCTACACACATGTGTATGTGTGTTCTGTAGTCACTGGTTTGTGTGCTGTATTGCTCTTTTTTTTTTTCCAGCCTCTTACTAAACCTGGGCAGCTAGCTTCCAGATAGCCCAAGAGATCTTCCTGTTCAGTCTCTGAACAACCCCACCCCACCGCCACCCCTCAACTGTGCTCCAAACACTGGGGTTACAGGCATATATGTGACTAACCCTAGCTGCTACTGTTTCCTCCTCCTCTTCCTCCTCTTCTTCCTCCTCCTCCTCCTCCTCTCCTCCTCCTCTTCCTCCTCCTCCTTTTCCTCTTCTTCCTCCTCCTCCCCCTCCTCTTCCTCCTCCTCCTTCTTTTGGTAAGATTTATTCTTTTTCTTTTGGTAAGATTTACTTATTATAGATACAATGTTATGTCTGCATATATGCCTGCACACCAGAAGAGGGCGCCTGATCTCATCGTAGATGATTATGAGCCACCATGTGGTTGCTGGGAATTGAACTCAAGGACCTGTGGAAGGGCAGCCCGTGTTCTTCAACCTCTGAGGCAGCTCTCCAGACCCCAAGCCTAGCTTCTTAACAGGTGTTGAAATCAGAACTTGAGACTTCACTTCATGCCTGCACAGCACACACAATCTTTCCAGCTCCAGTTACGTCCTTTAAATGTCACGCAAGGGGCCAGCAGGATGGATAGGCAAGTGTACATGTTTTCCCCAAGCATATCAACCTGAGTTTGATCCCAGAATCTACCCCAAGGAAGGAGAGAACTAACACCTCTGAGACTAGGGCTAGTTTCCGTTGGCCATCTCTTCCCTGACTCACCTGAGCCTTGCTTCTGTTTCCTGTAGCCACTGGGCCATTCATCCTATGCCCAGGGCTCTGAGGTTTAACCCCATTGCTCCATGAGGCCCAGAGCTCTGGTCTGTCACATTCACAGGCACCCCAGCTGGTTGCCAGAAAGGAAGACCCCCAAGCTGATCAGTCCCAGAAGCCCTGAAAGCAAGGTCAGGGGATAGAAATCCATCAAAGGTCTAGGCTTTGTCAAGCCTTCCTCTCTAAGCCTCGTGTAACCTGGCAATGACTTTCTTGCCTCTAGACTATTGTTTTGACAACTTCTACATAGATGTGTGCTTCATGACAGTGTACAGACGTAAAACAGCTGCATTGTACCATCTAAAGTAATCCATCGGCAGTGGGAAATATGTTCAACATTTATGGCTTCTATTCTGACATGCTTAAAATTAATGAATTCAGTTTGGCAGACCAATTACCTAACCAAGGAACCACTCCCTAGGAAGGCGGGTTTACCTAGGAAGCCATGCTAATGAGATGGGAGTAGTAACTGGCCCTTTAAGAAGATGGTGGCTTTTTCCTGCCCCCTCACTCACAGAACTACAGACGGACAGGCAGCGTCCTAAGTCTGTAGCTCTTCTGAGTTTCTCAGACTGTAACTCTTCCTTTTCTTCTGTCTTCCCTCTGAGTGTGCTCTTCGTAATGCTTTGGGCTTCTCTCTTTCTCTAAAGTCCCCCTCCCTACCTTGTGGCTGCTCTGTCACCACGTGGCTGACCTCCAGGCTAGCTTAAATCCAGGACACAGCTTTCTCTTTCTCTGCCCAAACCCCCTTTCCTCAGGCAGCAAGCTTTGTAGCTCCTCTGCTCCAGGGTCTTCCTTTCAATGCTTATGAAATTCCTTCCATTTGAGTCCATTCTTAAATTCTTTAATTATTGAGACTTAGGACCCTAAAAGGGGACTCTGGCTTCCATGGTGTCACCAATATGTCAGAGTGCTAAATGTAGGCAGTTGGCTCAAATTGTAATGAGTATTTTACACAACAAATCTTTTTGCCAGGTGATACTCTCCTTTAATCCCAGCACTCCAGAGGCAGAGGCAGTCTGATCTCTTGAGTTTGAGGCCAGCCTGGCTACAGAGTGAGTTCCAGGACAGCTAGGACTACATAGAGAGACCCTGTTTCCAAAAAAAGGAAAAAGGGAAAAAAAAAGATTTTATAAGATTATCCTGGGATTGGGGGCTGGAGAGATGGCTCAGTGGTTAAGAGCACTGACTGCAGTTCCAGAGGTCCTGAGTTCAAATCCCAGCAACCACATGGTGGCTCACAACCATCTGTAATGAGGTCTGATGCCCTCTTCTGGTGTGTCTGAAGACAGCTACAGTGTATTCATAAATAATAAATAAATAAATCTTGAAGTTACAGAGACCTTCCTGTTTCTGTCTCCTAGAGTACTAAGAATTAAAGATACACAACACCATGTCGGGCTTCATGGTTTAAAAAAAATTTAAAAAAAAAAAAAAAAGATTATCCTGGGATTACCTGGCTGAAGGATAAAGATGTGTGTGAGTTTTCTAGAACTATGTAGTCTGTCTATTCTTTTAACTAACTATGGTAAATTAAGGTCTTCTGAGGCGGTTCCATTTCTTTTGTGTACTTAACTGGAGAAGGTACGCCCACATCAGTAGCTAATGGTCAGGGGTTCTTTTCTGCTTTCCTGATCCCTCAGTATTCCTGACTGGCTTCGTCACATTTCTAGGGCTTTCCTTTCTCTCAGAGAATGTCTCATACAAAAGGTCTCTAAAAAGGCAGCTTTACCTTTTGAGAAAATTTTGATAAAAGGAGCCATTAAAGCAACTGTTCTTCTCTCCAAACAAAACAATCCAGTAAACCCCTCAGTGGTCCTTCAGGCCTGTTTACCAAGTTGTCATGGCAACTATTCAGCTGCCCTCTGTAAAGACCTGGATAAACAGCTGTAAATGAAGCTTAGCTCAAGTAAAGAGTGGTGTTCTCCGGGCGGGTTTTCCAAGAACACAGCGAAAATATTTAATTTTTTTAAAAATCCTCTGGGATCTTCATCTTTAAATATATATAAAATCTTTGAACATTTCGACTCTTTGGACTTGTACATGAATTTGTGTGTTTGTTGGTGTGTGGATCACGGCTCATTTGCACCTATGGTCAAAAGAGTGTCATCAGCAATTCCTCTCACGCCAGGCTTGAGAGGCTGGGCTTTCTTGAGTAGAATGAGGAATTAAGCAAGCACAGCCCAAGACACAACATAAAAGGCAGGGAGCTGGGCAAGCTTCAGATAGCAGGGGTTGTCGTCTGTCAGCTTGGATTCTCTTGGGCCCTTCGTCTGGAGATGCGGCTGTTTGCAGTGGACCGACCCTGAAGAGAGGAAAAGAAAACCCAAGGTAGGGTTTGGTTTCCTTTCTGGCTCTGCCTGAAAGTTTCATCTACTTTGTAATGGTTGCTGTACTTACTGTAAAGCTGATTGATGAAATAGCAGTGGAGTGGAGTGGCTGCCTCTCTGCGCACCCAACTGATAGGTCCCGAAACAAGTGGGGGAGGTGCTGGTTTGGACTGCACAGGTTTGAACTTTATTAATCCTTTGTAAAAATGAAAACCATTAACCCGTTTATCAGCGGAGGCTTTGATTGTTCTGTCTGTTTCTGATGAGGAGCCCAGCTTTTAAAGAAAAAAGAAAGTATTATGAATGAGTCAAAAAGGAAAGTTCGTAATGGTTTCTTTGTTTGAATTTGAAGTATTTCTCCCCAAAAGCTTATTGCTACAATCTTAATAGCTTTTCCATGCCTTCTGCTGTATAGATAAACTTTAAAAGAAACCTACATAAAAATAACTCTTTCTAAATTTGCCTCATGAATTGGGTTCTACCAGTGTGGAGATTATATGAATTAAATGATCTTCTGTTGGAAACTGTGAGCACATTCACACATTTGCACACACACACACACACACACACACACACACACACACACATTAATATTATTAACAGCCTAGAGAAGTATGAGGAAGCACAGGCACATCTTGCTACAATTCTCCAAAGGAAAAGATCCCCAAGGAAGAACTGTTGGAGTGGGTGAAACACTAACTAGTCTTTGCCATCCCGGGAGGGTAGGACCGGTTAGGTTGATGGCCATTTAGTTGCTAAGTGAGTCCTGGGAGGGATTAAATGTTTTCAATGTGAAAGTGGTCTTTCATATTAAATAGAGCAGCATTAAAGCAATAAATAACAATGGGCTGCCACCTACTTGCCTAAATCTACTTTTTGTTGAAATAAGTAAAGCATCTATAAATAATCAAAACCTCTTGTGAGCTCGTGACTGGTGCTTCCTCCCTTTTTTTGCAGAGAAGTTTCTAGTAAAGCACCTGGCGCACCAATGTCTACGTCTCTCCCTACCCTACCCTTCGTTCTACATAGTGGGCCAGTAACTGCCTCTCTGATGGCCCCTCACGGCTAGTCGTAGGTTGTATATCATAGGATGGTGCACACTGAAATAAAAGCTGTAAATTGGAGCACGTGCTCCCTGTCCCTGCTGCAGTCCTCCCACAGTCTTTAACTCATCCTGCAGAACTTTCAGAATATTATCCAATCGGATGGGGGACCCACTGGCACCTAGGAGCCCGCCCCAGACACTGGGCTGTCACTGACAGATGGTTTGTTTCTGTAGTCTCTTAGCATATGAAGCCCCACATTAGCATGCTCACGGGCAACCGGGGCTGTGTGCGACTTCTGTTCCCGACTGTGCTGGTACTCCTCCCCCACCCCCTCACTCAGCTACACAAAGAGCATTCTCCCCAAGTCCTCATTCTCATTCTCCCCGAGTCTCCTTCTTCATTCTCCCCAAGAGAATGCTCTTCCCATGCTCGCAGCCTCATTTCTCTCGGGCCTCCATCCTCTCCCTCTGCCATTCTCTTTGGTGATTGCAGAGCAGGTGAAGACCCGAGGGTAGGCCCTTTGGATGGATCCCAGGGCTACACCTGGCTGTAAGCTCCCTCTCCATCTTCCTTGAATGTAGAATGTCTCCCTTAGCTTCCTTCACCTGGCTAGCTTCTTCCCTCTACTAAAGAACTTGTAACACAGAATGGTAAGAAACGCACAATTTGCCAGCACCCACACCAGTGTGAAGAAAATGAGATCGATTAGAAAATATTTAAAAGATATTGATGAACTTTTTCCTTTGTTCTCCCTAATTTCTCTCCCCACACCTACTACCCCCATCCCTGTTCCTGAGGACTAAACCCAGGAGCTCACACCCTTGAGCTACGTCTCCAGTCTCTATTTTATTTTTAGTTTGCCACAGTGTCCTTGACCAAACTGGACTTAAACTTCCTTTGTAAGCTAGACAGACATCAAAAGAATCTGCAGTCTTGGCCTCTAGGTATCTGGAGTGGCAGACAGGTGTCACCACCTCCCACTACACTTACCTTCTGTAAGTTGGGGTCATCTTAACTGTGTATTTTTTTTCCAGCCTAATATATCATGAAGGATTCTGCCAATGGTTGTACCACTTGTGTGTGCATGTGTGTATGAGGAGGGTGTGTGTGTGTGGCTAGTGACAGGACCCAGGGCCTTCCTCTCACAATAAGTAATTGCTTCATATCTCCAGCCCTCAGTGGCCATACTTGAAAGTCAGGTTTCTATAACCAAATCATTTCTTTTGTTGCAAACACGGCTGTTGTATTACTCTTATGTGCAGTGAAGGCTACCCTTCAACTCATGGAGATCCACCTGCCTCCTCTGCCTGGGACTGAAGATGTGAGCCACCAGGCCCAGCAAGCGTTAATTTTATTAAACCCCTTTTCTTGCCTGCTTTGTATACATTTACATGTGCATACCTAAACTCACATTGATAGAGATAGGCAGACTAACATCTCAACCTTCTTTTCATGAGAAGAGGTGAGGGAACTGGACTGGGCTGTCCCCTTGAGCAAGCTTCTCTTGACTGCTGAGTATTTCAACTAGTCTGAGGCCATGGGATCAAAACCTTTCCTAGCACCCTTCTCAAAGCTGCCTGCCTCTTGCTCTGCCCTCCTTCCTGGTCTCCACCCCACCCCCAGGCAAGGGGCACCGCTAACTACTAACTGCCACTCCTTCCTGCCCTCTGACCGGCCTCCCCACCCCCACAGCAGGCTCTTGACTTGGGCTCTGCCTCCACCTGCCTGCTTGCAGCCTCCAGAGCCAGGCGCCTTTCTCCTTCAGCTCCTGGCTGGTGAGTACCTGCCCCCCTCCCCACCGTCTCTTTCCAGCCTAGGGTTTCCTGTTTGCGTTTCACAGTCTCCTAATTTTGTAATCTCCTTTTTTTTGGTCGTGGTTGCCTGGATTTTCTAGTTCTGGCCAACCTGGCTCTTTGAAGGGAAGTGTATCCATGCTTGAATCTCGCATCCTTTCCTTCCCTCCTTGGCTACTTCTCTTATGGATGATACTCGCTTAACCATCTTCTTTCTTATTAGGCCGAGGGAGGAGGGGGTTGCCACACTTGGCCCCACTGGGGTGTGGAGTGGGCAGTAGTTGTGGTCTTAGCCTGTTCTTTGCAAGCGACTCAGCTGTGGTAGTGACACTCCTCAGTAGTCACAGGGCACAGCCCCCAGCAATTCCAGAGCCTCTTCTGGGTGAGGGCACCATTCAGTACTGCATATTGCTTTTCAGTTTTTTATTATCATCATTTGCTCTAAGGGAGATGACATCCGCACATGGTAACTTTTTCTGGTGAGTTTGCTGTTGTTTTTAACCTAGTGTTTACTCTTAGAAAACTGTTTCCAGTCTTTGAGATGATTACGTCCTGGCGTTAAATGGCAATGCTTTTCGTTAAGCTCTGTTCAGACTTTGAAAATGTTCTGGGGGGCTTTTATGTCAGCGTGCTGCACACCATTGTGCGGTGCCTGTACACTGTCCACCCTCTCAGATGAATGGCTGCCCCATTTCCAGCCCTCTGAAAGGATGCAGCCGCTCATGAAAGTGTGCCAGATGCTGCTCCAGTCAGCCTTGCACTTTAAAGGGAATAATACTGTTTAGTTTTGAAATTACATGGTGGTCGTCTCTAGGATAAGGGAAGGAACCCTGCTGGAGATGCTGCTACTTTTCCCTGCTTCCAGCCAGTATGGGCTGAAAAAAATCCACCAAAAAAATGAATGTTCCTCTGGGTATCTGAGACTTTGTGTACAAAGTACTGACTTCTTTTAAGTAAAGCACCTAGACTTAGATACAGTTATTGCCGTATTCACACTGAAGACTAAGAAAGATTTGCTAAGTCCCATTAAAGTCCCTGGGATTACTGGAGCCCAGTACAAATTCATCGTTGTTAGATTACTGTGCTCTAAGGAAGTATGGAGGAAAAATTAGCTTACGTTTGCTCTCTTTTTCCTTTGGTCTCATTCTGAAGTTCAGGTCTGTCATTTGGTTGGAGGACGGATCGCATTACATAATTTCATTAATGCCCGGGCTAGTAGGTTTATATTAGACCACAAGTGCACACACTTGCAAACCCTCTGAGTCTTCAGTCAGAGGTAGCTTGCAGATCAGGGAAATGAGGTCCCATGGAGGTGGAAGAACAGGTTGGACCTGGTCATGACGTCATTTGACTCTGCTTTCCAGGCTTCTAGCACTGCCTGTTCACGCCTCAGAGCGGAGTAACAGAAACAAAGAGGGTCCAGAGCCAGGAAGCTGTGACACTGGCCACCTCTCAAACCAACCTTGCTTGCAGCCTTGTGGCCTGAGCCAGCCGGCTGCTTATGTGTTCCCGCCACCAGAGACAAGCCGGTGGCACTCCATGGCTAGAATCACTTCCATGGTCTGCCTGCATCCATGAGGTGAAAGCTTTTCCTTTCGCATGCTCAGTGAAGAGAAGCAGCTACAGTCCAGTTGCCACCTGTTCCGTACAGCAGCACAGTCGCCCAGCCTGTGCATAGCCTGCCTCTCTTTCTTGTTGTTTCTCTCTTTCTTGTGCTCCAGGTCCTGAGCAGCCGACCTGGAGGCACAGGTACACAGGTCAGTCTGGTTTGGGTTTTGGTGGTGGTTTGTCTTTTTGTTTCTTCTTTACCCTTCTTTTCAGATTTTATTGTAGGCAAACAGCCATAGTTGGAACACCAACCACTCTCATTTGAGTGCTTCTCAGGGACTCTATGAAGAGACCTGAGAGGACTTTTGGGAGTATTCCCCAACATCCTCTGGTTTTTAAACTTTAATCACCACGTGACTTTCCATGGTTTTGTCATGTCAGTCACAGAATTTCAGCCAAATCCTGCACGCATCCCAGGCAGCCTAGTGACCCCATAGCAGCAGTCCTTTGGACCAGGGCTGTATTGCAGCATCTTGAGGGGCCAATGGCAAAGCCTTTCATAATCTACAGAGAACAAGTTAACTGTGTTGTTGGCTCAGTGAATAGTGTTGCCTTTCTTTTAGAGAACTCGTGGCGACCAGTGGGGCAAAATGGTTCCTCCGCTGTACAGTTCTAGAGTGGAGACCAGGAATGCCATGTACCGTGGTGGACATGAGGCTCACAGGTGAATGCCATCTGCCTGTAGCCAGCTGTGTGTGCCTATGGTCTGAGTATTGTTGTCAATGAGGGTGCAGAGATGAGCTTTACCCACTTTAGGAAGGACCTGAGGGGTATTGTGAACGTGCATGTAAAGCCCACACTCTGGGTCCGAGTCACCACAGCTGGCCACGGTGACTGACTTCCGTCCGTTATTCTCGGCATCCCTGTGGGACAGAGTGATACGTGTGTATTGCTAGAGGACTCTGATGCTGCGTGGGGCAGTTCGGGCTTCCAGACTCTTCAGTATCTCCTCAGGGAGAATTTGTGAAGGACGCTTATTCCTTCTGGAAAAGATACTTGGAAGGGCCAGTTCAGGGCGCTGCAGAGTATTCTGTAAATGCAAGCTGGGGCGGGCTGGGTGTGAAGTAAAGGCGGCTCACTGACAGGGAAGAAGTCACAGGAATTCCAGGGTGAGGAGAGCAGAAGGGAGGAGCTCAAGTTTGACTGCTGTGTCTTGGGTTCAGGAAAATTCACACCACCACTCTCACCATACATACATAAACCCTCTCAGTCCTCCTCTTCCTGTTATTGCTCCTTATTTGTTATCTGTGAGTGTGTCTGACTGTGTGAGGGGTTACAGGGTTCTAGAATGAGGACAGGGCCTTCCTCAAGTACACTAGGCTAAAGACTTTGCTACTCAGCTCCATCTCAACCTCTTCTTGTTTGAATAGTCTGCTTAATCTAAAAACGTTTGTCGAGAACACGCTCTCTTGTGCTTCAGCAATTGGCAGAATTGTCTATAGAAGCTGGCAGGCTTGTGCCTCATCTCTGCTAGGCACTTCCCTGAAGCTGGTATCGGGAAGTGGGAGAGGACACGCAGATTTTAAGCAGTTGGAGTTACATCCCTCGGCCTAGGCTGCCATGCTGCCAGCCCAAGGGCTCCAGTTGTCCCCGGATCCTACAGTAGTAAGAACCTGATGTGTGCTTGGAGTCCTGATGAACATCCCACCGAGGATGGGAAGGACCTGGCTTTTGGTGTCTTTTGACTTCTTGTCGCCTAGCAATTTGTAACTGCTCAGAATAATCCCGTGCAATGTTTTTAATTTATACTTAATAGACATTAGCAGATACACCGAACAAATATTGTGGGCTGGCTAATTTCCCCACTATGACTTGCACGCAGCCACTTTAATACATGACTAAGCAGGAAAGAAAACTCCTAGGATAAGGTGCTCCTCCATGCCCTGTCCCACCAGGCATGCCTTCCCGCTAGACGGTAGAATTTACCATAAGCTTACCAATCCATTCCCATCTGTCCCAGTACACTGCACTGAGCAGTTGTCAAATAAAATTCTCCATTTGATTGTTTCTCTCCTGGAATTTTGTATGTGTTCATGAATATCTATAAATCAACTATGTTTGTTACTGAAGTTTTTTTCTCAGCTGTATATTTTTATGCAAATGAAATTGCTCCATCTCAGGCTGTCCCCGAAATGGGAAGGGGTAGGGTCTGAAAACTGTTTTAGCTCTGCCATGACAAGGTTAGCTCTGAGGACATGTTTATTCTCCCAAATGGCCACTTTGCTTGGTGACTGGGCATTTGACTTGACTTTTTCTAAGTTGCTGTTTTCATCTTTTTTTTTTTTTTTTCCTTCCGAGACAGGGTTTCTCTGTGTAGCCCTGGCTGTCCTGGAACTCACTCTGTAGACCAGGCTGGCCTTGAACTCAGAAATCCGCCTGTCTCTGCCTCCCAAGAGCGGGATTAAAGGCGTGCGCCACCACTGCCTGGCTGTTTTCATCTTTCTTTAGATAATTTATTAGACTTTTTAGCTCCGATTTATGGTGTGGGTATGCGTGTGTACGAGCACATGCTTGCATGTCTGTCTGTCTGTCTGTCTGTCTGTCTCTGAAACCCTTTGTTTTCCTCTGTATACTAACTGTATTGTGCTTCTTAAAACGAAGCACAATCTTCCAGAAGCTTGGAAAGATCTTGGATGTTAAAACACCTAAGAAGCAAGGGCTTGTGAACATGTGTTCTCCTGGTTGTCACCTACACCATGATGTGTATGGCTACCACAGTGTGTTCTGTCTGCTGTGAATGCAGCATTATGAATCTCTTTACTCAGACAAGCATCCCAGATCTCAGTTTGACAATATTTCAATATTTAAACACTGAAGAGCGTTTGCCTGCTAGTTCTCCTATACCCATATCAGTCCTGCCTTTTTTCCAGCTATGAATCCTGATCGCCCTGCTCCGCCATAACCTTGTGGCGTGACTCAGTGAGATCCATGGCTATTCAGCATTCTAATGAGCTGCGTGGGCGTCCTTGCCAGCCAAGAGAGACAGCTGCCCTCCTAATTTGTATTTCTCAGCATGATTTGTCAGAGTGAGTCTGAATAGAGGGGCCGGCGACCTGTTCTGTATGGTGGATAGAGAAATGGTAGGACGGTAATGAATGAATGCATTGAGATTGGAGTTTAGTTTCACGAGATGAAAAGGCTGCCTTGGGTTCTTTAGATTATGCCCAAAGCTGCTTTCTGAGGATTTCCAGATGGGATTTCTACAGAGGGCTGAGCCTTCTGTCAGCCTCTATGGGGCTGTGGTCTAACTTAGAATAAATTAGCCTTCCCATCCTCTTTCTCTGGGTCTTTTTGTTGTTTTGGGCTTTTTTGAGATGAGGTCTCTGTCCTAGTCCAGGCAGGCCTTGAACTTGCGGTAATCTGTCTTCCTGCCTCTTCTTCTAGGGCTGGAATTCAGATGTGCTCCGCCACTCCTGGCTTCCTCTTACTTATTTCTGAGACTTGTGTAACACTATTTTTCGGTTTCTTTTTGGTGCTATGATGAAACTTGAGAAATGGCTAGGCTTGAGACAGCCTCTGAACAGCTGGAGAGTCAGGTGACCTGGCTTCCCACGGAGTGACTTTCAGGACAGGGCCTGCCTCTTCTGCTTCTGTAAGCTAAAGTAACTAACATTTTAATAGGTGGGATTCCAACCTCCCTGCCTTGCAGAGCCCCTCTCCCCCCATTGAATAGCCCTTGAATGAGATCTTCCCAGGTCATTGAGGATGCCAACTGCATGCTCTACCCCCAAGCTACACCCAAGCCCAGGTCTTAATGGTTGCCCAGATTCCATTGTTTAAATCCCATTAGCCCATTTTAGTTTTTGAACTTCAATCTGCTGTCTCATCCCTGCAGAATGTATGGGCTGGTTTGTTTTCGTCACACAGACATTACAGGCTTTTTCTTGTCTTCAGAAGACCCCTTGAGAAGTTCTCTTATTGCAGCATAGTTTGCATAAGAAAAGTTGATCTCTGTCTGGAATCCTTACCATCCTTGAAATACTCAGCTAGGAGCCACAACCTCCTGGGTCAAGGAGGAAATGTTGAGCCCTTGGCTGTGAACTCCCAGCCTCTAAAGTCGATGGGTTCCAACTTCATGTTGAAATAACACTCTGATCTGCTCTGCTCCCCATCGCAGCCTCCCCGACACCCCCACACCCCGCCCTACCCAAGCTTCCGCAGCACATGAGCTCACCTTGGAACCAAGGTTTGAGAGCATCTATCTTTGAGCCCACACATGCCACCTGTATCTATTGGAGCAGTGTCTCAGCCTCCCTCCTCCAGTCCTGACTACACAGTGAGCACTGTTTTCCCATGACTCCCAGCCCAGGGAACTCGGGCATGGGGCCATGGCTGGTGAGGCCACCCCTGGTGATTCTCACTGAGGCAGGAAACTCCAGTCCCTCCTTTTGTCTGACTCTGAGCTACTACCATTGAACCTGACAGTCTGGATTACCATCACGTGCCACTAGTATGTGCTGCCAAGATGACCACTGCTCACACTGGCTTGCCTGGAGCATAATCTTGACATTTAGACTTCATATCGCCAGGGACAGTCCTTTTTGGAAGAATTTCCTTTCTCTCTGTAAGAGCTCTGTCTACCACCAGCCAGTGGTACCCAGTACCCCCATCTCCTGCGTGAACTCCAAATCTTCAGGACAAAAACTGCCAACACTTGATGTGCACATAGAAAGGTTTGTTTGGAGATTCTACAGTGTTAGGACTTCCAGTCAACACATCTGTAACTCCTCAGGCTTAAAAAATGGCTGCCAAGCCAGCATCTGTCATGTATTCTGGAACACCATGCAGTTTTGTCAGCAGTTTTAAAAAACTGTGCCATTGAAGTCCATCTCTGACTAAAATGAAGACCATGTCTTGGAGTCAACATTAATCCTGGAAAGGATGAGAGCCAAGCCCAGAGGGGCTTCTCCCTGGGAACCCTCCCATTACTACAAACAAAGTCTTTCCCTGGAGTCTTTTAAGCAGGTCTCTCTGACCCTGGCTTTTAGCTGGGTTCTAGAGCCGGGACTGGGTATTACGGCTAAAGTCTCCCTCTTCAAGAGGCTTTTAAAGTGCATGTTTGGCACTGGTGATTGCTTTTGCACATTGGTGTGGCACGATCTGGCCTCCAAACAGCTGTGCTGAATGCAGTTTTGCTCCCTAGCAAGGCTAAAGGTCGCCTCAAGAGCTCTGTTAAGGAGTGCCATGACTGACCTCAGAACCCTGAGTAGATATTTTATAGCTGCAACGTCAAGGAAAGATTTAAGTCAGTGCTCTTTCCTGCCCGTCACCCTGCAGTGAGACACAGAAAGGAAAGGCATCCGGTGCTGGGGCATACATATGGTGCTGGGGCGTACATACGGAGGATAAATGTGTGCAGGCCATGGTGGAGGCCCATCTTTCATTGCAGTTGCTTCTAGTGCTTTTACCATGTCCCCAGGTATATGGCAGGGCTTTGTTTGTTGGCTGCTGCTGTTGCTGTTGCTTTGTTAATGTTATCGTGATTTGTGAATTATTTTGTGTGTGCGGTGCACAAGTCAAAGGACAGCCTGGAGGAGTCTCTTCTCCCATCATGTGGGTCCTGGGGATGGAACTCAAATTGTCAGGCTTAGCAGCAAGCCTCTCGCTACCTGCCGAACTGTCTTGCCAGCCCTAGAAGGGCAGGTTTTAACTTTCTTTTGCTGGCTGACTATGGGTCAGCACATTTGAAAAATGCAATAAACAATGCCATATGTCACCCATTGTGAAAATTATTAAATGTTTGCCATCTGTCTGGCAGGTGTCTCATTAGGGGCCAGTGCCCATCATTGGCCCTGTTGGCCTTTTCCTTGAAGGAAGAACACAGGACTTAGAACGGCCTGGTCATGGGGCTTTAGGCAGGGCACTCTCCGTGTTCAGTGTGTAATGGAGTGATAATTGTGGTACCCGCTGGCCTGAACAGGACTCCTGGAGATTTCTTCCAGGCCATTAGAATCCCTGATGTGGGACACTCCAGCCGTGGTTAGGTGCTCTTTTGATTTAATTCAGGAATGAAATGATAACTTTCCTTTGGGAACATACTGTTACCTTTTTTTTTTTTTTTTTTGGTTTTTTGAGACAGAGTTTCTCTGTGTAGCCCGGGCTGTCCTGGAACTCACTCTGTAGACCAGGCTGGCCTTGAACTCAGAAATCTGCCTGCCTATGCCTCCCAAGTGCTGGGATTAAAGATGTGTGCCACCACTGCCCGGCCACTGTTGTCTTTCTACACTCTCAGGGGAGACTCTATGACTTGCTGGAGGGAGCCACACACTGGCATGAACACTGGAGGCTTCCTATGGAGAGAGGCGAGAGGGAGTCCACACACTGCGGTATAGAGACGGGCAAGCAGGAAGCTGTCCATGGGCCGTATTTAGCACTAGAGAAGGGAAGGAAGTCTGCCCAGATCCAGGGTCTGATAGGAGCAGGAAACTGGAAGCTGTAGATGGAGGAAGAGCTATAGCAGAGGAGGCTGGCTTTCATTCTTCCTCGCCTCAGAGAAACATTTGACCATATGTTCACAGGGTCTGGTTTCCAGGCCCATATGGGGCTTGGAAACAAGTATGTGACAGGGTACAATGGCAGCTACAGTCTGAATGTGCGGCCATCCCATGGGTACAATGACAGAGGAAGGCTTGCTCCAAACCCTGAAGGGCTGCTAGGCATGGTCCTTACAGGCACTTGGGAGGGTAGGCCCTCCATTTTGGCCTGTGAGGCCTTTCTTCAGCACACACTTCTACATGGCTCTGGAGGCACCAGAGATGCTGTGTTCAAATGACTATTTAAAAAAAAAAGTTAATGGGTCAACCATACAAGGATCTTTTGTTGTGTTTTGCAAATTAAATGCAGAATTGATGGGGAAAACTACACGTTTGAGAATCACGGTCTTGAAAGATCTTTCCCATGATGTATTTGAAGCTGGAGATTTCCTCCTATCTGAAGTTCCATGGGTTAACTTAACTGTTCCTCTGTCTTTGCTGGTTCGTGGTTTTCCCTCCAGCCTTGTTCCTCGTCTTCAGGTGATCAGATCAGTTGCTGAGGGCTGTGTGTTTTCTTAGAGCTTTTAGACATGAACAAGCCTTGGGCTCAACCAGTCAAGGAGCTGACTTGTAGAAATCCTTCTCTGACAACAAATACAAGTGGAATGATTTTTAAGCTTTTTCATTTACTCCAAGAGTTTTTGTGGAACACGGGGTGTATTTCTTCTGATTCAGGGCTCTTACCCTGAACCACATCCCAGGCCTGGCCATGGCTTTGTTCTTTAACTTAGGAATTGGCACTGTGTGTGTGGTTGGGATGTTTGTGTAAGGGGTGTGTGTGTGTGTGTGTGTGTGAGAGAGAGAGAGAGAGAGAGAGAGAGAGAGAGAGAGAGAGAGAGAGAAAGGGAGAGAGAGAGAGAGAGAGAGAGATCGAGATCAATATGGAGCTAATATGTAAACAGGCCACCCAAAGACATTGGATAGCTTTTCTATCTCTCTGCCTTATCCTCTTGAGACTCTTGCTGAACCTGGAGCCAGACAGGCAGCAACCAAGCTCAGTGCCCTGGCGCCCAGTGTTACTGGGGTGACAGTTGCACTTGGCCATATACCCAGCTTTTTATGTAGGTGCCAGGGGTCTGAACTAACGTCCTCATGGTTCCCAACCTTGCATGACTGTGTTTTGGTAAAACTTTATTTATACAAATAGACTGTACTAAGCCAGGCAGTGATGGTACACGCCTTTAATCCCAGCACTTGGGAGGCAGAGACAGGCAGGTTTCTGAGTTTGAGGCCAGCCTGGTCTTCAGAGTGAGTTCCAAGACAGCCAGGGCTATACAGAGAAATCCTGTCTCGAAACAAAACAAACAACCAAACTGTACGTTGGCAGCTCCTGCTCTAACTAATCTGTATTATCTGTGGATTTCTTTTTTCCTTTCTCTTATGTGCCTCAGCGTTTTGTCTGCATGTATGTCTGTGTGAGAGTGCCAGATCCTCTGGAACCTGGAGTTACAGATAGTTGTGAGCTGCAAATTGTGGGTGCTGGGAATTGAACCTGGGTCCTATTGGATGAACAGCCAATGCTCTTAACCACAAAGCGATCTCTCCAGCCCCCAAGCAGGATTTCTATTGGAGCTACTCCCAAAATAGCCCTTCTGCTGAAGTTCACTCTGGAATGCTGGCGATAAATTAGTTCTCCACTGCCAGGGAAGTGAGCCGATTCAAGCCAGATTAGATTATATTTAAATACAGGTTTATTGGGAAGATGCCCTCGGGTAAATTCACTCACCCTAAGGAAGGAGGCTAGGGAAGTCACCTTGGAGGGGAAGGGGAGTGAGCCAAGGGAGAAAGAGAAAGGCATGAGTGCAGAGAGAGGAGTGATGGCCGAAGGGGGGACCAAAATGTCTGGATTATATAGGGAAGGACAGCCCCAGGCCTTGGCTGCAAAGTTTAGAATTGGAGTCAGGGTTTGCCAGGTAGGGACTGAGGGATGCTGTAAAATACGCATCTCAGTCCCTTGTTGGTGGGTTAAAACTCAGCATCCCAGAAATGAACTCTGCTATCAGATAGTCAATACTTTAATGCTACAGATCCCACCCCCTTCCTGAATTTATACCTTACAAGTGTGGCTAGCTATGGCCTTAGCAGAACCCCTCCCCCCCACCCCCGGACTCTGGCAGACATGTGCTCTGTGATCCTAGACAAGTTAATCAACTTCTCTGTGCTTCAGGTAATAATGTATCTATCCAAAGGGGATAGCAACAATGCCTATCTAATAGAATTGCTAACATTGGTGCCTGGGCCCCTCGTCCTGAGTACATGATAGCTTTCCCTGGTACTCATGCTGTTGCTGGTAGTTTTGTGGTTGGGCTTCCCACTAGTAATGTGAGTTCAGTGCTTACCACCACTGCAATTTGTAAACGCAAATCAATCCAGGTGCTGGATCTGGAGATTGAATCATTTGACCTTCCAACCCAGAGGGTGTCTGTGACACTAACGGTGTGTCACTTTACACTTGACCTTGCCCATTAAGGAGAGAGACCCCTGCAGTCTAGAATGTCAGCAGGATCTGTGGCAGCATCCAGTGTCCTATGTGTGTCTGTGTCTCTGCCCTCATTGCTGTGTGAGCAGCCCGTCTGCTCCTCCTGCTCTGGGCAGTAGAGAAAGCAAGTTCTCTTTCCACCCACCCCACTCCCTACCCCCAGTAATCCTCTTCCTTGGCCTCTCAAATGCTAGGTTACAGGTATGAGTCACCAGGCCTGACAAAAACTGGACTTTTTTGTTCCCTGCCCTTCAGTGCTAAAATCTGGATCCTGTATTCCCAGAATATTTGCTTCCAGGAATATTACAGAACAGACCAGTGTCCTCTGCTTGGACACTACCTTCTCTTCCCTCAAGAAGTTTTCACCCCTGAGAGCCATGTCTGTGGAGATGAACGCTTGCCTTTGCCACAGTTCCACAGTTAGGCCTGGTGTATGCAGATCTGACCCACAAGCAGCATTTGTGTCCAAGAAAGCAAAACTCTTCAAAGCTGACTTTCCTGACTGCAGTTTTTATTTGTCTGGTGTGGGGGATTCAGGCCTGGTGCTGGGGATTCAGGCCTGGTGCTGGGGATTCAGGCCTGGTGTGGGGGATTCAGGCCTGGTGCTGGGGATTCAGGCCTGGTGCTGGGGATTCAGGCCTGGTATGGGGGATTCAGGCCTGGTGTGGGGGATTCAGGCCTGGTGTGAATAAGAGCCCTGGCACTGAGCTGAGCCCCAAGCTAATGGCTTGGCTTGAGTAAATCTCAGCTTTCTTGCAGCAGATCATTCTGTGCTTGCTTCTAGTTTTCTCCTCCAGGGGATAGAGTGAACAAGCCACCCGAGACAGCAGAGTCTCCGCTAGGATATTCTCTGTGCTGACAGAGCAGGAGGCTTACTCACTGAAGCAAGAGCAGCAGCCTGCAGCTCCTGCCCATACCTTCAGAAAGGAGGAATTCCTTCCTGAAAGGAAGGGCTTGGAGTTAATGGTGTGAAATTCCTTCAGTTTTAAGACTTGTTATGGGCTAGGGGTGTAGCTCCCTTCGGAGAATGTTTGCCTAGCACAGGAGAAGCCCTATTTTTAACCCCCACTACCACATAAATCTCAGGAATCAGGAGTCTGGAAGGTCAGTTGAAGGTCATTCTAGACTAACCCAAGGAGATTGAGGCTAGCATACATGAGACTTTGTCTCAAAAAACAAAAAAACCCAAGGTAATCGTGGTGGTAGTTACATTGAGTTGTGAAGTCATTGGCTTAGCACTTTATAGTCAGATAGTTTGTAACGTGACGTTTCTTCTAGAAACAATCATTTCTTGTCTTAAGGACCCTGTGGATCATGTTCAGTGTGGTGTAGCAGCGATGGATGGTAGAGTTCTGCAGTGATGGTTCAGTACCATAGCCAGGGACGTCACTCAAAGCTGCAGCTATTTTTCCGTGAAATTAGAACCATGGCCACCCTCTGCCCTTTTTTAGGTGTCCACCCTTCTCTCTGTGTTTATACAGCATCTTCCAATATTCTCTTAGGGGGCTCAAGGGTGTGCAGAGATTTTACCCTAGTCCTGGGGTTGTGGGTGCCCTGGTACCTCGTCAGCATGTGGAGCTCGGGCTGGTGCCCTGCAGCAGGCAGGGTCGTCCGACCTGCACCTTGCCAGGCTTTTCTCGAGGTCTGTGAATTGTTTGCCCAATGCTCAGAGGCTTCCTCACATTAAAGGTTTGCAGATAAGAGGCCAGGAAAGGGGCACAGGCCAGGAGGACAGGTCAGTCAGGATATGAGTTCAGTCTCTAGAATCATCTCGGAAGTCTGTGCAGGGTGACACATACTTGTGTTTTCAGCAAAAGAAGAAATGAGGATTCCTGGGCCTCCCTGGCCAGCTAGTCATCAGTGAACTCGGGGGTCTCAGTGAGAGGCCCTGTCTCACAAAATAAGGAAAGACCTCCTAAGAAATGACAGCTGAGATGGCCCTCTGAGCTACACATGCGCGCACACACAGAAGTGCACAGTAAATAGAGGGACAGACAGACAGATGAAAGGTCCACAGATAATAAACTCAGTTTTCTTTGATTTACTAAGTACAAGTGGATAGGCAGGTGACACAGTTCCTGTGTGTGATGTGTGTGGCCCGAGGCTGGGTCCCATTTTGGGCCAATCAGATTTAGGAGGGTATACTCATCTGTCTCTGCCTTCACTATGAAGCCTCTGCCCCTCGTTGCCAGGTCGTCCGTTGCCCTTGCTTTTAAATTTCCAGTGGCAAACATTTGCCCATGATTTACTTACCTTACTCTGTTGCCAGTCATTTGTTTCTGTCTAGGTATTTTGCCTTCTTATTTCAGACTAAAGAAAAATACTTTTTTCTTCTCTTTTTAAACAGCCTACGAGATCTTTCTCCCTCCCCCCCACCATCCCTTTATTTGACCGAATTCTCAAGCATAAGTTAAAACTATGTTTTATCCTGTCTCCAGTAGGCAAGCTTTTCCTTGCCTTCACCCCTTAGGCATTTTAAAAGCCTCGGTGCCTGCTGGGCCTTTAACTGCTTTCTTTTCATACTCTCTCCATGGGCAGGGATCGAACTTGGAGCTTTAAAGGTGTGTGGCAAGTCTTCTCTGACCTATATATATTCCAGCTTTCCTTCTGCTGCTGCATTGCATTCTTAGATAGAGTCTTATGTAGCCCAGGCTGGGCCTGCCTTAAATTCCTCTGGCTCATTCTTCTGTGATACCTGGCCTTTTATCTTTAGTTATTGTACTTGAGTTCTGTTCTGTTTGTCTTTGAGACAAAGTCACGCTTGCTTATAGCCCTTGCTGGCCTGGCAGTATGTGGAGGAGACTTTGAGCTTGGACAGTCTTCCTGCCTCAATCTCCCGAGTAACTGTAACTAAGAACAGGCATGTACGTGACCGGCCAGTTTAGGCACCATGTCACTGACTTGTTGAAAACACATGTTTCAGTGGCTTTTGAATGTCTCGAGCCAGGCGGTGGTGGCGCACGCCTTTAATCCCAGCACTTGCCAGGCAGAGGCAGGCAGATTTCTGAGTTCAAGGCCAGCCTGGTCTACAGAGTGAGTTCCAGGACAACCAGGGCTACACAGAGAAACCCTGTCTTGAAAAAACAAAAAAAAAAAAAAAAAAACAAGAATGCTTCATAGATGTGCAGCTGTGGGCAGAGTCAGCAGTTGGCACCCATTCACTGTCTCAATGAGACCCTCCCTTTCCCTCTCCCCACCTCACCCCTGCTGGGTGGCTCTCCAGCTCCCTCACCAGTCCAGTCCACTTTCTATATGTTTCAGTACTCATACTGAAACTTTCTGTTATCTCTGTGGTTCTTTACTTCAGTGCAATCTGATGTTCTTTTTCATCTCCTTCTAAGCTGTCTCTTCTCCTCTTGCTCACATGTGTGCCCGGCCATGCAGTCATCCACAGATATGGCCAGTTTCACAGCCAAGGCTGCATTGTGGATTGCACATGCTTTTCTGTAGCTTCCTTTTCAATGTGAGTCCAGAATCAGCAGGTGGCTCTTTGCATCTTAATGTGGAAGCTGCTGACACTCCTGGTAAACTGCTATCAGGTGGCCCTACCATTCCTCTCTTGGGTAATGGCCTTGTCTTTAGTGTTGTCTTGCCAGCAAGGATGCCCTTTCATAACAAAGGTCTGCTGTGTCCACACCCAGTCTCTCCTTTTGAGTTCCAAACCATTCCATCTTGAATGCTGCATCCCTCTTCTGCCTAGAACTATTTCCTGCATCCCATCCCTCCCCATACAAAAACCCAGACCCAGGCAGGCAGGCAAGCCCTTAATACCGTAATAAGGTATACCACATACCTTAGTCTGTGCGGCTTCTCTTCAGTACGGCGAGCCTTCCCCTTCTGGTTCAAGTCCATGTGCTGCCTAGGGGCTCTCTAGCTTCTTATCTCCCATTTTGTGTCTTTTTAAAACAGTGTTCTTTTTGTTCTCCTTCATACACATGTATGAACTGTATCTACCCCTTCCTCTAGCCTCCTTCCTTCTATCTTGGTGTCATCTTTTTTTTTTTTTTTTTTTTAAAGGGTCCGTTAGTGTTGTCTGCATACGTACAGGAAGGTAGGAACATCTAATGACATGACCAACTCACCAGGGGCCACATGCTAGAAGAGAGTTGACTCTTTTCCCGGGAGCTATCAACTGCCTGTACTTTGTCAGTTAGGGGCAGGGCCTCAGGAGCCCCTCTGACACCTTTGTTGGAGTGATGACCAGCTTGATCCTGGACTAGCAGGCACAGCTTCTGTGAGATCATGAGTGTAATAGCCAGGCCATTTCTCAGAAGACAGCATTCCTGAGCACTCTACCGCGCCATGTTGTTTCCTGAGCCTTGGAAGGGTGATGTAGGTGGCTCACTGAGGGGTGAGCACCCATAGTCTCTTATTCTTCACTATTCAACCAGTTCTACCTGTATATTGACTGCTGCTCTTTGCAAAAAGAAACTCCCCTGACTGAGGGCCGTGCTAGTTGTCATAAACAAACATTTAGAAGGCAGTTTGACGCCGTGAGCATTTTTGCAGACTGTGGTAGCTCCACCTACTCACCTCCCAGGGCCTGTGACCCTAGCCTTGGACTCTGGCTTTCGTAGATGAGGCATGAATTCCTTCCTGAGGAATAGACCTCAAAGCAGAAAGTGGCTAGTTACTCCCGTAACTGTGGTGCCACGGATGAACCAGCAGGTACACCTTGATGACTAAGTCCATTCGAGTCTTTCTGTTGGTTTGTTAAATACAGTATGATATTACACTTTATATGGTATATGTGGTTGTGTATGTGTGTGTGTGTGTGTGTGTGTGTGTCCACCTTTGTGTGTATCTGGAGGCTAGAAGCTAATTTCAGGTAACTTCTACTACTTGCCAAATTTCTTTCCTTTAGATTATGTATCCACCTTTGAAAGGGACATACTTACTCATGGGCGGAGTCCGTTCCCTTCTACTATGTGTATTCCTGGGGTAAAATTCTGGTGCAAACACCTTTACCTACTGAGCCACTTCAGTGACCTACCAGCTAATTTTTGAGACAAGGCCTCCCGCCAAACCTGGAGCTTGACTGGCTAGTGACTTTCTAAGATCTGCCTGTCTCTGCTGCCCAGCATTGGGGTCACAGAAGTGTCACTGTGCTGAGCTTTTATGTGGGTACACATTTACCCACTTGACTATCTCCCAGGCCCCAGTCAGTAATGATTTTTGACACACCTGTAGACAACCTTCCAAACTTCAGAAACCTTGCGAACTAAATATAGTCCCTGCTGTGGTGAATCTTCCACAAGAATGAAACACAGTCACACACAGACACACACACACACACACACAAATCTTGCAGGTAGTAGGTATTTAATAACTATTCACTAAGCCATCTAGCTGGGCCTGTAATTGCCTGGGGTTAGAACTGTTCCTTCCAAAAAATCTAGTCTATTTGTTCTCATAAAAACCCAGCTTTTAGTGCTCTCCAGGCAGTCTTTGTTGGGGTGCAGCCCTGCCTAGGAGAACTGGTTACCAGTGAGGACTAGCAAGCATTAGGCAGGCTTTGAAAAGCAAAATGCTCCTCGTCCAGCCTCCAGCTGTGACATCTTTGAAAGTTAAATTCACCAGAAAAGGAAGTCGCCCCTGAAAACTGAGCGCCAATGGAAAGCCGGTGTTGCCCCCTCGTGACCACCGGAGGCGGGTTGCCCAGGGCGACAATCGGCCTATAGATCCCCCTTCCCCTGGTTAAATTACTGGGAAGGGGCAGAAACACAATGGCACTGGGAGTCTGCAAAAAGCTACAGCTCCCAGCGTCCCTCACTCCCTTCCCGGAGCTGTGTCAAATCCTAGAGCCACACCACACTAATTAGCCCGGAGTGGAAGGGGTTGTCATGGTGACCGGGCACTTTTTAAAGCACAGGAATGGTGTTCATTATTGTTCCAAGTCTTTAGCTGTGGGGAAAAGGTCAGGGTGGCAGTTGTTTTCCCGTATGAAGTTTGGCCCGAGAGCCTAACAGAAGGTGGAATGTCCTTCGGAGACACAGGAAGATGGTGAGTGTGGATCGCGCGTGGAGGGGCGGCCCCTGGAGTCGTATCTTTCAGAATATTTTAATAACTTGGGTACCAGGCTAAAAAGTTATTCGGAGGAAGGAAAAGGCAGCAGGGCCAGAATGTGGGTCAGGCACAGCCCCAGCTGAAGGAGAGAGTGTTAAGATTTCTCCTTTGAAACCTCACTTCGTTATGCCAGTTAAAAGTTTTTCTGCTTTCGAGTGTAACCAAATTGAAGAAGTCTGACACTTTCTTGGATATTCACTTTGTAAACGAACTCAGTGCTGCTCCTTGTATGCTGCTCAGATTATATATAAAGCCCAGAGTGCTGTGGACAAATGCATTTAGAACAGCCGCTTACCTCCAGTGCCTTGCTTTAAGCCAGGGGTTAAAGTATGACCGGGGTGATTTGGTTTCATAGGCTTCTGCCCGTCTTACTTTTCTAAGGAATTCAAATGCATAGACAAAAAATCCAAGTCACTGGTCTGGTCTCTGGCTGCTTGCCGTAAATTGTTGGCTACTCTCGGCTAGAATATAGCTAAGTAAAGACAACCTGACCACCGTGTTTGTGTAAGACATTCTTGAGAGAAGTCTGCCTGCCAGAGTCGGGACAGCTGTTCCATCAGGGGTGTGTGTGTGTGTGTGTGTGTGTATTTCGTGAGAGTGTACATGCGCGTGCTGTCTTAATTTTAGTTTTAAAACTGTAGAATACCCTAGCTTTAAGCCTACTTTTGTGTTCATGACTGTTTTTTTTTTTTAAGGGTCAGAGAGAAAAACCACTTTGTTTTTTTGGACTTTTCAATAGTATGGCTCTGTGTTTCGGTCCTTTTATTAGATAGACTTCTATAGAATAACAGCATACAAGTTAATTAAGGGGGATAGAGACCTGGATTAGAATTGTGAATCACCATCCAAAAAGCTGCGAGTGGGAAATGACCCAGTTTACTTTCCCCTGGAAGATGATTGTTCTGCAGCAGTGCCAGCTGGCAGCTGCAGAGACAGGGGAGCAGACCGCAGAGGAGGCATCTTGGCTCCACTCCTCCCTCAGGCCTGTGTGTCCTTGGGCTCACTTCTGGTGGAACTCACAATAAGTGGGGTATCAGAACAAACTCGGAGCCTTGTCTTTTTTATCCTCTGGTATTTCCACCCTCCACCCCCACCCCCCAATTCTAGTGTGTGTGCGTGTGTGTGTGTGCACAAGTCCATGTCATGTGTGCTCCTCACTGAATACTGTATTACTTAGCTCAGGAACCACCTCTATATCCTAAGCTTAATAAACAGCAATGTGTACGCAACACTTTAGACTTTTGGAAAAGGTTATCACAGAGATGAGAGTGAACAGCCGTGTATTTGTGACATGGCCAAGTGTTTGAACATGGACACTGATTTTTTTTTTTTATTGGATATTTTATTTACATTTCAGAACATGGACACTGATTTTTTTTTATTGGATATTTTATTTACATTTCAGATGTTATCCTCTGTTAGGACACTGATATTTTAGGAATTGTTGATACCTTTCAAGATGCAATAATGATATGGTGATGACAGTAAGCTGTAATATGTGCTAAAACATCTACTTCTAAGATTAAGTTGGCAAAAGATACGAAGTAGTAAGCAGCCTGGTGGGCAGAGCAGTGTCGTCTGGAGCTGGGAACCAGGGTCGACTCTGCAGACATTCATTTTCCAGTGTATATTTTGTGCAGGCTCTAAATTGCTGTGTGTATGCGCACGTGTGCCCTAGAACCCCAGCGAGGGCAGCCTTATGAGCGCCGTGTCATCTAACTTTACCCAACCTCACGATTTAGATGCCAGACCAGTTTGATCAGGCGGTTGTGCTCAACCAGCTGCGCTACTCGGGGATGCTGGAGACGGTGAGGATTCGAAAAGCAGGGTATGCGGTCAGAAGACCCTTTCAGGATTTTTACAAAAGGCAAGGAGGAGCTAAATGCCACTCTCTCTTCTTCCCTCTGACCTTTCCTCTTTTCTTCCTCTCATTCCTCCTTTCGTTCCTCTCACCCCCCCACACACACACAAGGGATGGGAGAGAGCAGGTATCGGAGATAACACTGTGCACCCTCTGCTGCAGGTATAAAGTGCTGATGAGGGACTTGGCCCTGCCTGAGGACATTCGAGGGAAGTGCACTGTGCTCCTGCAGTTTTATGATGCTTCCAACAGCGAGTGGCAGCTGGGGAAGACCAAGGTACAGTAGCCAGAACAAGAGCCACCATGTCTGCCCAGGGGACTGCTGATACCCAAGGCTGTACCATTCCCAAGTATTGCTAAGTGGTGGTTAACATCCTAATGGTTCATGTGGAGAGAGAGAGAGAGAGAGAGAGAGAGAGAGAGAGAGAGAGAGAGAGAGAGAGAGAGAGAGAAAAGAGCAAGCAGTCAAGAGTGGTAACTGAATGAGCCCCTTGTGTTATGGATCTATAAGTGACCCCCAACACCTCAGGAGTGAAACTCCAAAGCCTTCCCCCTCTGCTTCGGATTCTGTGTGTGTCTCATCCCTGCTGCCACAGAAGCTCTTGTGCAGGAGACCAGCAGACAGCCTGAAACCCTGTGGGTTGCCAAAACCTCAGCCACAAGCCAGAAAAGTCAACCCACATCTGGCCATGCTGCTGTAGCAGCATCCCCTAACTCCTCTCCCCTGGTGAGAGCTGGGTTTGACTGAGAGAGTCCTCACATCTGCATCTTTGCAAAACTGAAAGATGCTAATGCCAAGTACCAATATCGGATATAGCTAAGTTGGCCAGCATGCGGTCAAGGAGACCAGAGACCAGAATGAGCCTGGAAGGACCGTAGTTTATTCAGTCCTGAACCTGATGTATTTGTCACCACTGAACCAGTAAGCTGTTTTTCCACCTTCCAACTTGATTATTAGAATTCTGTGTGTGTGTGTGTGTGTGCTTGTGTGTGTGTGTGTGTGTGTATTGAACTCAGAACTTCATACATACATACTGTATGTAAGCACTCACTCTTACCACTAAATTACACCCTCACATCCCATAATTTCTTTCTCCTCTTTTTTTTTTTAAAGATTTGTTTTGTTTTTAATTATGTGTCTGTGTATGGGTGTGTGCATATGAGTTCAGGTGTCAGTGGAGGTCAGAAGAGTACGTGGCATCCCTGGGAACTAGGAGTTATGGGCAATCACAATTCACGTGATGTGGGTGCTAGGAATCAAATCCGGGTCCGCTGGAAGAACAGCAAGTGTTCCTAACCACTGAGCCACCTCTCCGGGGCCCAGAGCTGCCTTTTTGGTGTCAGTACATTTGTGTGTGTAAACCTTTGATGCCCAGCTAGCAGGTAATTGCCCAGGTAATTGCTTAGCAGGAGTAGAGGGAAGGTAGGTTCTCACAGGAGACCAAAATTGTGGTGTCTTAGGATTTTCTTGGATTCACTCCTTTGTCTCTCCTCTTCCTGTGCCAGTCTCTGTGTCTCTTTCCACTAAGACTCTTGTCACCAGTGCTGCTGTGTGAGCTGGTGAGCCCTGGCCACAGTGACAGAAGACACTAGTAGCTTTAATGGTGATTTGACAGTCACTTGTTGATTATAGACTTAACAAACTGGGTGAGGCTTGACTCTGTCTGTGCCTTTGTGTTCTTCCCGTCAGGTATCCTGATCGGATCTTAGAATGTCTGTGGCAGGTGGACCCTGTAAAATGCCCTGAATTAAATGAAAAAGCCATATCGTGGGAGTTTGCAACAGATGAAAGTAGAGAGGAAACAGATATTGCCCCCCAAAAGGCAGGCCCTGACCTTGAGATTCCTGTTCTTTTCCTCTTGACACTCGTCCCCCCTCATGGGCAGGTCTTCCTTCGGGAGTCCTTGGAGCAGAAACTGGAGAAGAGGCGGGAAGAGGAGATTGACCGTGCAGCCATGGTGATCCGAGCTCATATCTTAGGTTACCTGGCACGGTAAGAAGCGCACCTGGGGAGGGGCATGAAGCTCTGGGAGGTCTGTGACCCCGGTCGGGTGGTTTGTGGGAGTGCAGAGGTACCCAAGGTCAGATCTCTTTAAGTGACCACAACTGCAACAAGCCTGACCTTACTGTTTCCCCCGAGAAGTCACACAGACACACTTATGCAGTTGACCGGGCTCCAGCAAAGCCTTTGGACTACTTCTTCTTAAATACTAGGGCTCATGAGCATTTCAGATTCTGGAGTTTTTCATATTGAAATATCTGACTGTCTGGCCTCTGCTGATTGGCAGTCAGAAATTCAAAAATACCCCAAGATTCTTTTTCTGAGCTGAACATTAATTTTCCCCACCCCAATACTTATTCATACATACATCCTGCCTCCCGGCAACATGCCTAACGCAGGAGTCTGAAAATCTACTTCATTTTATATGTATGGGTGTTTTGCCTTGCATGTATGTATATACTTCCTTATACCATGTGTGTGTGTGTGCACATGCTTGTGAGCTGCTTTGTGGTTGCTGGGAATTGAACCCTGGTCCTCTGGAAGAGCAGCCTGTGCTCTTAACCGCTGAGCCATCTTTCCAGCTCTAGAATCTGAAAATTTGTAAGCATTATGTCAGCATTTAAGATATTGCAGATTTGAGGTTTGGGGATGGAGGATCTGCAGCCTGTATCACTTTATTGAGAGACCCATTCTTGGGCTACTTAAAAAAAAATAGTTCATCTTTCATGGTTGTTTTTTGATAAAAATCTCACTATGTAGCTAGCCCTGGTTGGCTTGGTACCCACAGTGTAGGTCAAATTGGCTTCAAATTCAGAGATGCCTGTCTTTGCCTCTGTCTCTCTGCCTCCCAAGTGCTGAGACTAAAGAAATGTGCTTCCGGCTCTGACTCATGGTCATTTGGTTGGCTGTACTCGGCAGATCACATGAAATGGCTAGGCATTCCATTTTTGTGAAGCATGGGGCTGTCCTGCAGGAGCGCTTTGCTTCCATGTGTTCGTATGAACAGTAGAACCTATCAGATCCTCTTTGGATGTGTTTGCCCAGCTTGTGCCACACTGGGTAAACACAAAGTTGGTATTAGGGCCACTTGTTTATTTAGCCGGGATAATGCTAGGATTCTGACTTTCTTTTGTTTGGTATTATTCTTTTGTTTTTCTCCTGTTTTGTTTAGGCCCAAGTCTCCTCCTCTGACTGCCAGTCTCCTTAATGAGAGAGAACGGGTCCAAGTCTGGGTCCTCTCCTTTTGTCTTATAGTCATGGTATAAGCTCATTTGAATAGCTCACAGCCTCATTACCGCCGCGGCCACTCTCTCTTGCAGAAAGCAATATAGAAAGGTCCTTTGTGGTGTGGTGACCATACAGAAGAATTACAGAGCTTTCATCACGAGGAAGAGATTTTTGCACCTGAGAAAGGCAGCCATTGTGTTCCAGAAGCAACTCCGAGGACGGCTGGCACGCAGGGTTTACAGGCAGCTGTTGGCTGAGAAACGGGAGCTGGAGGAAAGGAAGAGGAGGGAGGAAGAGAAGAAGAGAGAGGAAGAGGAAAGGTATGTACTCTGCTGGCTGAAACATATTGGATCACTGGGAGCCCTTGTTGGCCTGTTACGAATTCCCAGGGGACCTGGGGAACTCTCTGCTGACCCTGGAGTTTACAAATCTGGATACGCTGGCGTTCGTGCGTGCGCGCATGCGTTCGTGCGTGCGCGCATATGGAGGGCAGAGGTTGAGTCAGATAGATAGCTTACTGGTCTGGACAGGCTGACTGACCAATGAGATAGGTCCATGGTGCCACTTGCTTCTGCTTCCCCAGCATTGGAATTACAGGACTATACCGCAGTGTTTCACACGGTGTGGATGCAGAGGGTCTGAACTCAGGACTCCTGCTCAGAAAGCAAGCACACAACAGACTGAGACATCTCCCCAACCCTCTTCCTCCTTTTTAACTGACAAAGATCTTCTCTGGGCTGAGTACACAGCTCAGCGGTAGAGTCTTTGCCTTGTGTGCACACGCCCCCCCCCCCCCCCAGTGCCACCAAAAAAATGAGATCTATTGAAAATTAGTTTCAGGGTGGTTGATTTTTCACCAGCTGCTTTTCTTTCCTGTTCTTAGAGAGAGAGAGCGAGCACAAAGAGAAGCTGACCTCCTCCGTGCCCAGCAGGTGAGGACCGCAGAGATTTCTGGGGCTTTGTGTGCTTCCTTCTTGCTTCAGACCTTGACACGGGGATTCAGAATGGAAATAAAGTAGGAGATAGTGGGGAAAACGGCTGTTTCTGGTACACTCTCTGACCTGTCACAGCGGTACGGAAGGCAGAGAAGGCCTTGAAATTTCAGTGTGAATCATAGTATGGTTTCTCTGTGACAAAGCAACACCATGTTGGTGTCTTAGAGAGGCTGTCACATTCTATGACATTTGCATGGGTGGCCACCTCATTTACACCATGGTCCTTCCTTCATACTTATTTCCTGGTGCCTGTCTCCCGCTCTCCTCTTTTATAAGGACGCTATTCAGATGAGATTCAGGCTACGCTCATTGGCCCCACCTCATTTTAACTCAGGCACCCAATTAAAAGCCCCGTGCCCAACCTTCGTTGTATTCTGAGATTCTGGGGAAAGAACTTCAGCATGTCGGTTGGGTGGGGGCCACAGTTCAGTGTGTAAAAAAAAAAGGGAGAAGGTGCTAATTCTCAAACCCACCCTGCCCCACGTCCAGGAGGCAGAAACAAGGAGGCAGCAAGAACTCGAAGCCTTGCAGAAGAGCCAGAAGGAAGCGGAGCTGACCCGGGAGCTGGAGAAGCAAAGGGAGAACAAGCAGGTGGAGGAAATCCTCCGCCTAGAGAAGGAAATCGAGGACCTGCAGCGCATGAAGGAGCGGCAGGAGCTGTCGCTGACCGAGGCCTCGCTGCAGAAGCTGCAGCAGCTGCGGGATGAGGAGCTGCGCAGGCTGGAGGACGAGGCCTGCCGCGCCGCCCAGGAGTTCCTCGAGTCCCTCAACTTCGATGAGATCGATGAGTGTGTCCGCAACATTGAGCGTTCCCTGTCTGTGGGGAGCGAGATCTCGGGTGAGCTCGGTGAGCTTGCAGAGAGCGCGGGTGGAGAGAAGCCAAACTTCAACTTCAGCCAGCCCTACCCTGCGGAGGAAGAGGTGGACGAGGGGTTCGAGGCTGATGACGATGCCTTCAAGGACTCACCCAACCCCAGTGAGCATGGCCACTCCGACCAGCGAACGAGCGGCATCCGGACCAGCGATGACTCCTCTGAGGAGGACCCTTACATGAACTACACGGTAGTGCCCACCAGCCCCAGTGCCGACAGCACAGTGCTTCTTGCCGCCTCCACGCAGGACTCGGCTAGCCTGCACAACTCCTCCAGCGGGGAGTCCACCTACTGCATGCCGCAGAACAACGGGGACCTGCCCTCCCCTGATGGCGACTATGACTATGACCAGGACGATTACGAGGACGGCGCCATCACCTCAGGCAGCAGCCTGACTTTCTCCAACTCCTACGGGAGCCAGTGGTCCCCAGACTACAGGTATTCCGTGGGAACCTACAACAGTTCCGGAGCGTACCGGTTCAGCTCAGAAGGGGCGCAGTCCTCCGTGAGTATCTGCTGTCTGGTCCCTCACTGTGGGAGGGCTCCCCTGTCAGCCACACTGCTGCACCGTCAGCAGCGTTTAAGGCAGATCCCTAAAGATTTCAGTCATATTCTTAAAGATATCCTTAAACTCCTTCCTCTTTCCAAAGGCCAGTTAAACCAGTGAAATGGAGGTCATCGCCAGGTGTAAAACGCAAGACCATGACAAAACTGGCTTTTTAATTTGATTTCTCTGTGTAAGAACATGTATATAGAGCCCGGAGGAAAACCATTCCTCAAGTGCCATCTACCATTTTGGGGGGAGGGGTGCTCTCATTGGCCGGGACCTCACCCAGTAGGCTATAGTGAACTATGCTGGCCAGTGACCCTGGAGAGCCACCTGCCTCCATTCTCTGGTGCTGGGGTTATAAGCAGGTCTAAACAGCTCTAGCTGTTTTTACATAGACTTTGAGAATCCACTCAGGGAGTGTAGGCACCTGACTAGCAGAGTCATCTGCCAAGCCATAAACTCCTGACAGATTGGAGATTAGGCACATTCAGGGTGATGTGGCCATAGCCCCAAACTGGCATTTTAAACGAGGCTCAGCATGGCCTTTCTGTTGACCGCTGCTGCCTCTCCTTCTCTGTCTCCTTGTCCAGTTTGAAGATAGCGAGGAGGACTTCGACTCCAGGTTCGATACGGATGATGAACTCTCCTACCGCCGAGACTCTGTGTATAGCTGCGTCACGCTGCCCTATTTCCACAGCTTTCTGTACATGAAAGGTACGGCCCTCAGCTCCCCAGAGCCTGGGGCGGGGGGGGGGGGTAGTACAGCCCTCAGCTCCCCGCAGCCTGGGAGGATACAGCCCTCAGCTGCTCCCCACAGCCTGGGTTGGGATAAAGCTATGGAAAATCATTCAGCATACCCCTCACCTCAGTGATATGCCATCTAGGTGAATGAAGAACACTGGGTTGATGCAATGTGGCTATTACTGCCATGACAAATGTAATTTGACCCCCTTACTAGGGCGTAGGAGATAGGTAGGGAGAACAAGTTTGTAAATATTCGGCGTCCACTTTTGGTCACATTCTTCACCCGGCATCTCTATCTTGTTCACATATACATACATGCAAGCAAATGGAAATTCAGTCACTGCTTTAAGTCGCTGGGACCCAGTCTAATGATAACCACCCACCGTACCACACACACATACACACACACACACACACACACACACGACCTGGAAGGATGTGCTGAACCTTGGGAGACGGCCTGCGAGGCTACTCCTACTTTGTGATACAGTTTTTCGACATCTATTCTAGTTACTGTTCAACATTAAAAATGCCGTACTTAAATATTAGGCATTAAAATCCTCGAGGCACCTGCCATTTAGGAATTGTTTTCATTACGGGCTCATGCTTGGATGTTTTGGCGCCGGAGCCTCTGCCGGGGTCCAGCATAATGAGAAACTGTAATCATCACCAGGATTTGCTGGCAGATTTACATAGATGGGTAGAGAGGGAACCCGGGTGTTTCTCGGAGGATCCGAGGCTTGTGGAGGGAAGAGTCTAGGGCATGGAGACAGGGCAGGGTAACGCAGACACTCAGCAGTAGCTGCCATCCTTGCATCTGCAAGCCTTGACTCTATCAGCAAGTATTTTGTTACTCACAGCTCTTCGCTTAACTTTCCAGCTCACACACGTGTATCTTATGTCTCTCTGTGTGTATGTCTGTCTGTCTGTCTGTCTGACTGCTCCCTGTCAGTGCTTAGAAATGCAAATGCTGGGGAATTCTTAGCCAAGACACCTAGCACTCAGCAATACACCTGACAAAAGCAGGGAAGTCTCAAGAACATGGTCACTTACAGAAGACCTGAGCAGGCAATAGGCACGGAAGGGGGAGATCTCATGCGGGCCCAAACATAGACAGAGAGCCGTAGGAGACTAATGAATGCCGAGAACAGAAACAGTTTTCTCCAGGGATGAGCCTCCCTGTTGGTTATCCAATACTAAGTGGTCATCCTCAAATCTTACACATATATGTCCTGAACTGAAGAACAGCAGTTCCCGTAAGCTACAAAGGGGGGAGCGCTGCAGTGGCTGTGTTTGACACTCCTCACCAAGATTTATCACTTAAAGTTAATAGGACAGCAGGACAACCTGGTGCTTCAGTTCTCCTCTGGGCCTGTCTTCAGAGGTGAAGATTAAAGTCACAAATCAAAACAATGCTAACATGTCATTGTGAGAGCCCTTGGCAGACTTGCTGTGGGGAAACAGCCCTGTCTTGGCATCAGCTCACAAGGTCTCAGCCAGTTGAGTGGAGAACTCTGGAATGTCTAAGGAGGGCAAGCATCTGGGTATTTTAATGAGAGGAGGAACTGTCTCTGCTGTCCATTCATACCGGGAAAAGGGCTGTTGGATTTGTTTTCTGATCTGTAAAAAAGAATGCACTGTCATTGGAATTTAAGTCTCTGTGTTTTAGTATCTCTTGTTTTTGTTACTGTTTGATCAAAGGAAAGTAATAACTTGAGCAGTTGTATAGCAAGCTATAGAAATAGATTATATTCTCCCACGTACTGTTTTATAAAGATTTCTGAATGAGGACAGTAAGATGCCTCTTCTACATCTGTGGGGAGTCTGGTTACCAAGGTCAGGCCAGACTAGAAAAGGTAACACTGGATGCGGTCTTTCACATTATCTCAGTTAGAAGACATTTTCTGCCCGGGATGGTGGCATGTGCCAATTGTCCCAGCTACTCAGAAGGCTGAAGGAGGGGGCAAGCGTGAGGGCAGCCTCAGCACCTTGATGATGAGACCCTGTCTCCAAATAAAGTTTAAGAAATGGAGTAGGGCAGGGTGGATGGAATATGCTAGCCGGCCTAGAGTACAGAGGCTCTGGATTCAGTCCTCAGTACCTTAGAGTGCAGAGGCTCTGGATTCGATCCTCAGTACCTTAGAGTGCAGAGGCCCTGGATTCAATCCTCAGTACCATAACAAGACAAACATAAGTGAAGGAAGGCAGTGGGCTAACTTTGATTCCACCAGCATTTTCTCAGTTTTGCATTCTGACCAATGTGATAGCCACTGATGATGCTTCTGCCACATAAGGGAGGAAACACATGACCTTTGACACATAGTCAGTCCACTACTCTGGACTGCAGGAGACCATGGGACTGGGGCTTGCTCATGCCCCCAGTCATTCCTGAGTAGATTGCCAGTCACTGACTACTGCCATGCGGGCTGCTTAAGGAGATTTCTCAGCTAACCAAGGAGGCACCATTTGTCTGTTGCGGTGGAACAACTTTCTTAGGTGATACAGCCTGGCTGGGTCATCTTCTGCACACCAAGCAGAAGCCAGAAGCCCCTCCTCCGCCGGGGAAGGGTCTGTGAGTGCGTGTCAGCTGAGGCTAGGCGCAAACTGGCCTGTGGATTTGGTGGCTTGGTTTGATTGACTTTGTAACCCTTTCTCTGCCCTTCCTTGGGGAAACAGGTGGCTTAATGAACTCCTGGAGGCGCCGCTGGTGCGTCCTTAAGGACGAGACCTTCCTGTGGTTCCGCTCCAAGCAGGAAGCCCTCAAGCAAGGCTGGCTGCACAAGAAAGGCGGGGGCTCCTCCACGCTGTCCCGGCGGAACTGGAAGAAGCGCTGGTTTGTCCTTCGCCAGTCCAAGCTGATGTACTTTGAAAACGACAGCGAGGAGAAGCTCAAGGGCACCGTGGACGTGCGCACAGCCAAGTATGTGGGCTTCTCGAGGATGCTGATGGGTGCACGCATGCGTATACGGAACCTAGCCGTTAGACGTCAACGTAGGGCGCCATTCCTCAGAAGCTGCCTTTTAGATAGTCTGTCACTGGGGCTTGGGGCTTGCCAAATAGGTTAGGCTGCCTGGCCAGTGCAGTGTGCCTTAGGGGTCCTCCTACTTCTGTCTCCCCAGTGTTGGGCTGGCTGATATGTGCCAGCATGCTCGTCTGGCATTTATTTTCCCTTACCAACTCGCAAGGAAAAGGAGACACTATTAAAAAGCAAATTGATAGTACAGTACAGACAAGTACAGCCACAGACATTCCCTGTCAGGGTGACAGCGGGCCACGTGAGGGAGTCTTACTGGACTTAAAGGAGTAATAGGCTGTACTTAGGTGTGTAATACGGGCAGTTCTCTATTTCTTTTGATGGACAGATTTTAGTTATATAACCTCTACTGTATATGTCCCTTCCCATAATGCACTGGATTTTAATCATGCATGCCCAATTCTATATAGGCAGGCAGGAGCGTCCTGAATTACCAAGAGGTTGGTTGCTAGGTGCGTTGTAAGGAGAGGGTTTATGTGTGGCTACGTCCAAGTGAGACCCCAGTACCAAGTGCATTAGTAGAATTGGGTTTGGTCTACACACCCTCTCCTAACACACCCAGGTTTTTTTTTTTTTTTTAAGATTTATTTATGTGAGTACACTGTCGCTGTCTTTAGACACACCAGAAGGAGGGCATCAGATCCCATTCCAGATGGTTGTGAGCCACCATATGGTTGCTGGGAATTCAACTCAGGACCTCTAGAAGAACAGTCAGTGCACTTAACCTCTGAGCCATCTCTTCAGCCCACACCCAGATTGGTTCTGAGGCTTGAACCTATGTCTGTGAGCTTGCATACCAATGACCTTATAGACTCAGCTATTTCACTAGCTCGTGAGTTCTTTGCTGCTGTACACTGGTAGAGGCACTCAGACTGTCTTGACAACTTACCTTACCAGGTCGCATGGTGAAAGAACTGGAAAACAAGACTCAGTCTTGGAATGATTCACTTTATTTGCTTACTTGTGTATTTATTTATATGTGGTTGCAGTTACATGTAGATGTTGGTTCTCACATGGTAGATAGGCCCTTAGACATACACCCACTGGAAACGCAATGCTGTGTCCGCAGAGAAGATGTCCTGAATAAAGCCAGGTGTAATGCACACCTCTAAACTCAACTGTGGAAGGCTTAGATAGGAAAATTAAGTTTGAGGCCAGCCTGGGCTATTAGAGAGTTCAGGGGCAGCCTGATATATATGGTGAGAACCATATAAACTGGGAAAAGTGAAGACAGACGTGACTGTGGGGTAACTGGTGGAGTGAGAGCCCTCATGTGGGGTAGCCAGCCCCTTCTAGGTCTTCCTCACTCTGGCTGCCGCCCAAGATCTGAATGCCGAGCTGATTGACAGGTGTGTTTTGAAGTGAATCACTAGCTTCTAGCTGTGATGTGCATACTAACCCCTCGCCTGTGATTTCCCCCACACCAGAAGACCAGAGCTGGGGTCTGAATTCCACACAACCTTTCCTGCCAGCAATCCCTTTTAGAAGCAAGGCTCTGGACTGTCAAGGGACTGCTGTTTTTGTTAAAATTTAATGTTTTCAGAAATCTGGAGTCGGGGGCCCGGCCCCCGCGCAGCTGTTTTTCCTGGTTAACTAGGTACTGACCATAAAAATCTGATTGTTTAAGAATAACCTATACCCACACTGTTGAGAACCAGGAAACCACAAATATTTGGAAAGTGGCAAAATGAGCTTTGAGAGATGAAATTAACCCCAGAAGTCACCAGCTGGCCTTAACAATGGAGGATTGTTTCCGTGAGCTAGCACCAGCAACTTAGGAAAGTTATTCATGGGAAGGTGGAGAGGAAAAGGAGGCAAGACGTTTGTGTATTTGTTTTGAGGACCAATAGTAAAGAACGGACAGCAAACTTTGGAGTCTTTCCAGGCTGTCCTACGAGGCTTCATTAGGAGCAAGGTTAGATTTGGTGCAGCTTGAGTCCGTAGTGTTCACAGCAGCCAGCTCAGCTCCGAGGTCGCTATCAGCTCTGTGCCCTGTGTGTCATGGCACTCTACTTTATTCATTCCATAGATGAGGATACGTCTCCCACAGGTGCTGTCCTCTGCGAGACACAGAAGGAGCTAAAGAGAGAGAAAGGCGAGGCTTTCATCAGACAGAAGTAGCATGCAGGAGGCCCTCCATAGCTGTGGTTTCCACATCTGCAGATTCAATGAAATTTTTCAGGAAAGCTCGTGTGTGTCCTGAATGCACAGATACAGGCTTGTCCCTGGGTATTGCTGACACAGCGTGGGACAGCAGGGAGTATGACTGGTAAACTAGCTATGGCAGTGTATGGGAGAGAAAGCCTGGGTCATACACAAATGTGAGGAGCTGCAGAAGCTGCATGGGTAGTATTTGAGGTAATATTTGAACAGCATTTTGTTCCTTCTTTGCTACTCGCACTCCTCAGTCAGGATTTTTATTGTTGCAATAGTACACCATGACCAAAAAGCAAATTGGGGAGGAAAGGGTTTATTTGGCTTATACTTCCAGATCATAGTCCATCACTGGGAAGTCAAGACAAGAACTCACACAGGGCAGGAACCTGGAGCCAGGAGCTGATGCAGAGGCCACGGAGGGGTGCTGATTCCAAGCTTGCTCGGCCTGCCTTTTTATAGAACTTATAACCACCAGCCAAGGGATGGAACCGACCATCATGGCTGGTCCCTGCCCCATTGGTCAGTAATTGAGAAAGTGCCTTACAGCTGCATTTCCTCAATGGAGGCTCCTACCTCTGTGATAACTCCAGCTTGTGTCAGCTTGACACACAAAACCAGTCAGTGCACACAAGAATAGAGGAAAACAAAATTGACGTCCTTACTTTGTTTGCTTCAGTGACCCATGCAGGGACAACCACTGACCTGTTCAATGACCAAGTGCACTTTTGCTGAAGCAAGTCACTGGTGTCATTTCTTGTAAATATGTTAGCACGCTCGTAGGGACTCTGGGGAACATAATGCATTCACATCGTGTTGAGAGCATCACCTCCAACATGGTAGACTCCTGCCACCGTCCACGTTTCCCACAGTTGCCTCGTCTGTGCAGCAGACACTGGTCTGTTGGTTTTTCTTGCTTATGTAGATTCTCTCTTTTAATCAGAATCCAGTAAGGTCTGTGTCCAACCTTTTGACACTGCAGCACAGCACTGTCAGTGAGGTGTGCACTGAGGAGCTGCACTATAAGAGAAAAGGAAACCCAAACAAAAAACCAAACCAAACAGAACCGCACACTCTCTAACAAAAAACCAAACCAAACAGAACCGCACACTCTCTTCAGTACAGCTGGACCACATCCCCAGCCATCCTGGACAGTATGGGGCCCTGCCCATAGGTTGGTTTGTCTGGTTGACTTAAGGTCACATGTCTTCTGGCTTATAGATTCCCATCACCTCTGTCCCGTCTTTCAGGTGCATGTTTCAAAGACTCTCTCACTCAGGACCCGGTCTCCAGGCTTCACTATCACACGCCGTTGCTTAGCTGAACTGAGCCCATTCCTCCCAGTGTCTCAGTGAATTAGCCCTTGTTCTGCAAGAGTGATCAAATGAAGCCCTTTTCTCCCTAACAGTGTTTCATAATTGATGGTTTCTACTTGAGTGTTTGGTTGTTAAGTAAATACATGAATTCATTAGGGGGTTACAAGAATTTTGCTACAGTCACTGCCATAGCTAGTTTACAAACAATGCAGGGTATTGTTTCCAGTGTGTCTTCTTTCCCTCATCCCCACCCCTATCCAGGAGTGGCCAGATCTGTATGTAGATACCTAGGCTCTATGTAAAATGGCATGGTGTTTGTATTTAACCTATTTCTTCCCCTATATTAATTACCTGTAGATTCCTCATGATAACTAGTACAGTGTGAATGTCATAGATATTTATATTAAGAGGATTTTGATGAAACTTACATGTGTTCAGGTCAGGAGTAATTCTTTCTTCTGAGTTCTTTGAGTCTGATGTTGTTCAACTCTCCTATTGCTTAAAGTGTTCCTATAAAGAAAACATTTCCTAACGTTTCCTTGCTAATGGTTCCCCGAGGTGCCCTGCACAGTATAGTCAAGCTGAATGCTTGCCGTTCCTTTTGTCCTCCGGTTTCCAGGAAATCGGTGGTTCCTTTGCATCATCGAGCACTGACCGCTTCATTGTTTTTCTTTTTCCAAGGATCTTTGTGCACATTTGGGCTCAACAGGGTTAGTGGGTTCCAGTCACTGCAGCCCTGCTGGGTTCCCACAGTAGCCCCATCTGGACCAGCAGACTTGGACACGCTCCGTAATCCTTGATCTCTTTCCTGTACTTCCAGCCATCTCTGAGAACTTGCTTTCTAACGTGACAGGGTGCCCTCTGCTCTCTGTAGATTGAGGTTCTCTCAACACAAGACCCTGGCTTTATTATTTCATAGTCAGCATTTGGGGAAGTCCTGAACTGAAGCCTATCCACCCTCTTCACTTCAGAGGAGCTTATTACGCTCCCGTGTGCCCTGCCTGTGTTTCTGAGCATTTCTGGGATCTTGAGGTGCAGCACTATGAGGCTGGTCATAGATTCTTAAGCCTCATTTACATGGAAAGTCTGCGTTCTCAAGAGGGAAAGAGCCAGTATTCTTGGGGAATTGTTCCTCTGCCTTCGCAGATCTGTGCTGGTTGGGTTTTAGCAACTTAACACAAGCCAGGGTCATTTGAGAAGAAACTTCAAATGAGACAATGCCTTGACTAGCCTGGCCAGCAGGCCACTCCATGTGGGGACATTTTCTTGGTTTATGACTGATCTAAGAGAGGCTACACCACTGTGAGGAGGGCTAGGCAGGTGGTCCTGGGTGACGTAAAAAAGCAGGCTGATCACACCATGTTGAGAAAGCCAGTAACTACCATTCCTCCATAGCCTCTGCTCCAGTTCCTGCCCTGGCTTCTCCCAGTAGTGGACTGCCATCAGGATGTAACAAATAACCCTTTCCTCCCTGGGTTGCTTTTGGTCATGGTGTTTATCCCATCAATAGAGAGCAGACAAGGATAGCATCCATCATGAGATCCACTGGGTCACCCTCCCCTATCCAGAGGAGGGATCACAGGCCACTCCTTTTCCCTCCCCAGGTTTTATTATTGGTGTGTATGTGCACCATGTGTGTGAATGTGTGTGCCATGGTGCATGTGTGGACATCAGAGAACATCTATGGAGTCGGTTCTCTCTGTTCACCTTCGCCCTCAGAGCCGTCTTTCTGTCCCCTGATCTTACAGAATTTTTAAGTTATGATCCATCTGTGTTTAGGTTGTTCCTTTAAAACTTTGATTTTTGTTTGCGTGTGTTTGTGTTGGAAGAGCTTGGACACATGGATGTATGTGGGTACCCACAAAGGCCAGAAGAGAGTCTCAGGTCTCCCTGAAGCTAGGCTTACAGGCCTCTGTGAGCTACCTGACACGGTGCTAGCAATCTAAGTCTGCTCCTGGGAGAGCAGCAAGAGCTCTTAACTGCCTGCTGAGCCATGCCTCTGGCCCAAAATACATTTAGTTTTGCTTCAGCGCGTCCAGCAATATGGTCACACCATACTTACTGTTTCTAGCCTGTTAGAATTTCAGTTGTGTTAATATAAAAGAAATGTTTTTGCTCTGAATAAATTCACTGCTTCTGATATCAGAGCAAATGGGCAGAGCCTTGAGATTGCTCTAACAGCAAGTGCATTGCCAACTCTGGTCTGATCCTGATATCTTCGTGTGTTTTACCCTAATTCAGTTAACCTGATTCAATAAAATAATTCAGAAGGTGATGTAGCTCAGTGGTAGAGTACTTGTCCAGCATGCACTGGGCCTGGATTCAGTCCCAGCATTGTAGAAAGGAGGTGGGGGGGAAGTGTGGGGTGGGTATGGAGAAATGAAAGGAAAAGAAAAGCAATTTTCAGCCCCAAGTGCTTTAGTCTGTTCACAATTGCGTAGCATCATGGCTAATCCCTTCTTCAGAGTCCTTCCTGTAAATACCTCCTTGGATTTTTACATCCAGCATAGGAGCTAGGGAGTGGTGTTCAGCTGCTGAAACAAACTAGGGAAGGAGCTCACCCCTAACCAGGCTGCCTCCTGGGTTTCCTCCTATTGTGCAGCAGGCAGAAGGCAGAGGAAGGTTTTTCAGGGCTTTGAGCAGTGTCAGACATTGAGTGTCCACTGTGCTAAGAGGTCCCTGGCAGAGAGTCATCAGGGAAACACCCTGTCACACACACTGTCACACACACACACACACACACACCATCCATCCATCCCTAACCCCACTGCAGAGGCACTATTGGGAGCACAGGGGAGTCTGGCGCCCCCTGGAGGTCTCTAAAGGCTGACGACAATGCGTGTTATTCCTCTTCAGTTACGTGTGGTCAAAAAACACCCATTAGAAAAATTAGTAAACGGAGGGAGAAAAATAGAGAACGGTTACCTACCTCTGTTTGGGGCATTACGATTATTCTGTTCTGTTCTTGATCACCCTTGCTGCGTCTGATGTGCAAAGTAAGCTTTACAGTTCAGATGCTTGTACGGGTTGTATGCCCCAATCTGAAAAATCCAATCTAGAACTCTCCAGACTTTGAATGCTGCTAGGATGCCTCAAGTGGAAAATTCCGCTCCAACCTCACGTGACCGGTTACAGTCCAAATCCAGGCACTCGGAAATCAGTGTATAAAACTGTGTTCAGGGATAGCCCCATAGTGTACCTTGTGCTTCACCTAAAACAAATGCCTTCCGGCTATGTATATATGAACAGTGAATGCATCCCATGTTTCGGCTTGAGTCCTGTTCTGAGCCAGGGACACTACGCTGTATGGGAAATCCCATAGTGTATGTGGTGCAACATTCACTACTGTCTCCAGTCTCGGGTACCTCCTAGGAATCTGAGAAGAAATCTCTCATAACTTGGGGCTGTGGGGGGAGAGAGAGTCTTTCATAACTTGGGGTGGAGGGGGCCGTGGTATAGAATTTCTAAAGGAATGCTTCCCACTTGGTCAGGTAAGGTTACCTTTCTCAGCTCTCCCGAAGAGTTCTCAATTCTTGATTTCCGCTCTGCTTCTGTGTCTTGACTTCCGCCCTGCCTTTGTGTCTTGCAGGGAGATCATAGACAACACAAGCAAAGAGAACGGGATTGACATCATTATGGCCGACAGGACTTTCCATCTCATTGCGGAATCTCCCGAAGATGCCAGGTGAGATGTCTGGGGACGGGTTCCCTCCTTACCACATCGAGTTCAGGCATGAGCCCCACACAGACACTGATGATTCTGTTGCTTTTGACGGGGTTTTAGGTTTTCAGTTGGGTTTTCTATCAGGCCGGCTAAAGAGGGATAGGAGATGTATGCCGTGTCCCTTAGGGACTCTCGCCCTGGCAGATGTGTTCAAACACGGCAATGTTACAGCCTCAAATACCACCGGGTAAGGCCAACTCCAGCTTCTAACATTGCCACTAACATCTGGTACAAACAGCACTGAGAACCCTGCCTGTGGATGTTTCTGAGCTATAGAAATAAAGAATTTGTACAGAGACATAAGGAACGGTCCATTGCCTTAGCCGGCCTCTGCTTAGTGAATAATAGTCCGGTGGCATGCAGAGGATCTGAAGGTCTCTACCTTGGAGGATTCAGTGGACAAGCTGTTAACTAACAGTAGCCAAACTGCAGGTAGAATTAACTCATTTGGTTCCCAGTCAGTCCTGTGGGGGTAGGTGTCATTATTTACACTGTGTAGACCGAGTGACAGAGAAAGGCACACACAGGAATAGTATACAGACTCGTTTCTGTTGAGCGGACACACACTCCTGCGTTTCTTTCCGAAGGGACTCAGGTCTCTGGCTGAGGCGAGGTGAGTGCTGGCTGGTGCAGCCCTCTTCTCTCTGGACCTTGAGCTTACATTGGAACATTGAGCATAGGGAGGAGACAAAGCCAGGAGAAAATGACATTTGCTCTTCAGTGACACACATCACAGGGCCATGTAGAGCGGAGGACACAGTGGAGTGTCTTGTCCATTCTTGGCCCGTGGTGGGACTCCAGGGCTCTGCTGGGGGCAGTTGTTACCTGCCCTGCGCAGTACTAGGTGGTAATCTAAGAGGGTGACAGCAAGCGGCTTCTGCTCTTCAGTGTCCTGCCCAGAAGTCATCAGAGATTTCTGTTGATTCCTCAGACTCATGGCTTACTCCTTTCTGCCTGCCATTCCAGTGTTGTTAAGTTGATAGAACACCACAGCAGGAACAGGAGAGATAAAAACACCAGAAAGTAATTCTTCCCGTGGGACCAGACTGAAGCTTGGGCCGGACTCATAAATTACAGCACAAACTGGGAAAACAAGCAGACCTGAAATTACAGCCCCAGCATTCTGTCTGGGACTCCTAGAGACCACATGTGGCTTTCTGTGTCCCAGAGACCGCCCTCAAATTCTCAGCTGAATTACAGGCCAGGCATCTGGCACTTGCTCTGTCTGTTCTGTGCCATAATGATCTGGCTAAATTTAACATTTGGAAGGTTTTTAGCCAAAACCAGTTTCCCCTGACCAGTGGAACACATTTTAAAAAAAAAAAAGACTCCCTTTATAGATTTAAAATTATACAGGATCTACAGGATTCATAAGAAATGTGCAAGTCGTAAGAATATCAATAGAAATGAAATCCTGGGCAGTTTTATTCTTTGTGTATGTGTGCATATGTATGTATGTGATTCATACGACATATGTCTTGAATTGGGTTATGTTGCAGTGTTTGGTTTAGGGGACATTTTTCTTTTTGATGTTACAGGGTTATGACTGCAAGGTGCCTTCTGGTTGACCAAGAAGGGTGACCAAAGGCAGATGAGGGTCTCTCTTGTTTGTTTTCTCCAAGAGTCCACAGTATTGAGTATTTTGAAGCATTTATTCCACCAGGAATCATAGAAAGGAGGTTTAGTTCTTGCTGCAAGCAATTTATGCAACTAGCTTTGTGTGTGGATGTCAGCTTTTCACTTAATTATCCCACTGCCTAGCGAGTTTTTACTTGTTGTAAGAATTTGCTTATTAAGACATAAGAAAAAGCCGGGCAGTGGTGGAGCACGCCTTTAGTCCCAGCACTTGGGAGGCAGAGGCAGGCGGATTTCTGAGTTCAAGACCTGCCTGGTCTACAGAGTGAATTCCAGGACAGCCAGGGCTATACAGAGAAACCCTGTCTCGAAAAAAAAAAAAGACATAAGAAAAGCCCAGACAGGAAAAGGCTACCTTGGCTTCTCTGGTCCCTGGTGTGTTTTCGTAATCAGCACTGTATGCATGTATGTATGTATGTATGTATGTATGTATGTATGTATGTATGTTAATATGTATGTTCCAGGTTCTTTTCTTTCTGTTCATCTGTGGTTCCTGCTTCTTGTGGGACTTCAGTTCTTCTTTGCTTTTCTCCATCTTTCTGATTAGGATGCTTTGGAAGTGAGAAAACCCAGTTGAAATGAAAATGGAAGAATTTTGATCACAATAATTTTCTGCTTTTGATTTAGACCCCTGTTTTGATTTCCACCCCCCCTTGTGGTTTTATTCCCTTGTGTGGGGATCCTAGCCACGGAAACTCCAGTGTGGCCCGAGCGGAAAGACGGACATCAAGCACTGGGTCTGAGGGGTTACTCACTCCTCCAGTGTTGACTTCCCTTGCATGGTCGTCTTCTCAGCAGTACTCAGTGATGTCTGAGAACCCGCTGGCGTGGGTACTTAATATGACAGTACATCCTGCTAAAGGTAGAGGGGCTGTGGTTTTGTTTTTTTAACATTGTTTATGATAGTGTGTGCCCCAGCTTGCCTGTGTGAAACAGGCACATTGGAAGCAAAGCAGCTCAGAGGCAGTATCATGTGGGCAGGAAACGTGGGGAGCATTGTTCTGCCACTCCGAACTCTGCCTCCTGTGACTGTTGCCCTCTCTCTCCACAGTCAGTGGTTCAGCGTGCTAAGTCAAGTCCACTCCTCCACAGACCAGGAGATCAGAGAGATGCATGATGAGCAGGCAAACCCCCAGAATGCTGTGGTAAGTGAGGGGCAGGTGGAGACCCGATGTCCAAAATCTTAAGTTCTGCTTATAATCTTGTATAGAAAAATCAAATGAGTTCTGCTGCATTTCACATCTTCTACCTAAAACCTTTAAAAAAAGATAATCACAATTTTTATGATTGTACCTGAAAACTTAAATTTTGAAGAATCACGTGAATTGTGAATAATGTTTTGTGTGTGTGTGTGTGTATTCTATTCTGAACACACAGGAAGTTATGCACCCCCTTTTTGTTTTAAATAAAGTTTTTTTTCCTTGTTAGGAGACATTGTGTTTTTGTTGTTGTTGTTTGTTTTTTTGTTTGTTTTTTTGTTTGGTTTTTTTTTTTTGAGACATGGTTTCTCTGTGTAGCTCTGGCTGTCCTGGAACTCACTTTGTAGACCAGGCTGGCCTGGAACTCAGAAATCCGCCTGCCTCTGCCTCCCAAGTGCTGGGATTAGAGGTGTGCGCCACTACTGCCTGGCTGTGTTTTTTGTTTTTTAAGAAATTTTTTTAAAACACTGTATGTGAATTTTTAAAAATATTTAAAATGTGTTTCTTTAACTATACAATATATATATACACACACATATATACAATTTATTTTATTCTCATTTACTTATTTTATATGAGTACACTATAGCTGTCTTCAGACACACCAGAAGAGGGCATTGGATCCCATTACAGATGGTTGTGAGCCACCACCTGGTTGCTGGGAATTAAACTCAGGTTCTCTAGAAGAACATCCAGTGCTCTGAACCTCTGAGCCATCTCTCCAGCCCACAGTTTATTTTTTTTTTAAAGCTTTGTTTTTATTTGTAATTGCGGTTAGGTTTGGTATGTGTGTGTGTTGCAGTTACCCTCAGAGAACACAAGAGGGCATCAGATCCTCCTGGAGCTGGGGGTTTCAGGAGATTGTCTGCCACCTAGTGTGCGTGCTGGGAACGAAATTCAAGTCCTCTACAAGAGTAGTGTACTCTTGTAACTACTGAGCTACTAACCTCCCCAGCCCTCAGAAAACTTTAAATCAAATGTCTGTTTATAGATAATTGTTAAATTAATAAAGGATTATCAAATAAATCAGCAAATTTACACTACTGAAAAGTTGATGACTAGTCATCAGTAAAAATGTTTTAAGAGCAAGACGGACTACCTGATGGATTTATGGGGTCGTTGTCGTTGTTTTGTTTGTTGTTGTTTTAGGATTTATTTATTTTATGTGTGTGCATACACTGTAGCTGACCAGAAGAGAACATCAGATCTCATTACAGATGATTGCTGGGAATTGAATTCTGGAAGTACTCTCAACTGCTGAGCCATCTCTCCAGACCCAGAATTCATTGTGTTTTAAGGAGTTCACTAGAGACTATCAGAACTCTATTAAAGGGAGGGAAGTTCTCTTAAACAACTGTTATTTTGAAGCTCACCAAAAAAAAAGAAAGAAAAAGAAAAAGAAAGAAAAGAAGGCATTTCCTTGGTTTGTTGACTCAGTTATAGTCTAGAGACGCCATGTGAGGTCATCCATGTAAGGTCATGCTGTTCTGGTTCCTTCGTCACCATCTCCTTTCTGTCCCTTTGCAGGGCACACTGGATGTAGGGCTGATTGATTCTGTATGTGCCTCTGACAGCCCTGATAGGTAAGTTCCAATATGGCTCTTCAAAGAGAGACCATCCTCAAGTCCCCACGGGTGGCCTCTGGCCTTGCCACTGCCCCCTTTCCAGGCTGTGTATGAAACCTTGGCAGCCACCTCATCTCGTGTCTTGTAGAAGGCTTCCTTTGGGTTGCTAAGGTAACTGAGAAGCCAGACCTTAACAGTCCATGTTCAAATACTGAAAAGCAAGAAGGGGATTGTGTTTGTGTGCAGAATCTGCTTGGGATAGCTTTTCTTCTCATGTATTTATTTTCTGAGACAAGGGCTGACTATGTTAGCCCAGACTGGTGGTCAAAGTTAGGGCAGTCCTCCTGTCTCAGCCTCTCAAGTTCTAGGGCCCAGTGTGTGAACTACCACATCTGACTGTCTTGGAATTCTTTTAGCAAGAAAATGCTGTTTTAGAAAATGGTATTCCTGCATAGGGAGCCTATAGCATTCCTTTCCCTAAAAATTAATAATGACGTGATGATAAAATGCATGGGAAATAGATATAATAATTACAACCGTGAGCCCTGGGCTTGACAGTTCTACTTTAACCTTAATCTGAAGATGTTAACTGGTTTTTTGCTGCTTATAATTCTATTTGGTTGTTGTTGGGTTTGGGTTTTTTTTTTTTTTTTTTTGTTTGTTTGTTTGTTTGTTTTGTTTGGCTGACTTAGTTGTCCTAGGGACAGAGTCAGAATCAAAACTGACTTTTGCCATTGTTAAGACAGCCAGAAGGCAATCTGAGTGTGGTTATCCTTATATAAATAATAGTAATATTTTTTAAAAGTCTGCTAAGGCAAAGTAGGAACTCCAGGGTCCCCGTTATGTACTCTGGGGTTGCTGGGAGACGAGAATCTGTTGTCTCCAGAAGTCAGCCAGTCAGCCAACACCACTGAACACCTGTGCTGTCAATCACCAAGGTCCAGACCCCGTGTGTTTACTTAAGTTCTGCCTTACTACGCCTGCTGCTTTTCACTCTCCACCCTGGCAAGCCTGGCCATACCAAAAATTTTGCATTCTACTGTTTGTTTTTTCTCACCTTTCTTCCTTCCCAGCTACAATTTTTTGTTTGTTGGTTTGGTTTTCTTTTTTTTTTTTTTTTTTTGTGATTTGGTTTGGTTAGGTTTTTTTCAAGACAAGGTTTCTCTGTGTACTCCTGCCTGTCCTAGAACTGGTTTTGTAGACCAGCCTGTCCTCAGATACACAGGAATATGACTCTCTCTGTCTCCTGAGTGCTGGGATTAAAAGCATAGGCCACCATCGCCTGGCTCAGCCACAGTTGTTAAGGGACCTCTGGCTCCAGACGGGCAGCCCACTTAACCTTTCCTTTCTTGAACTCTGGTAATGGTTTGCTACAGGGAACATTTGAAAGCTCACAAGAGAGAGTTCTCAGACTCAGTATAAGCAAGTAGATAAGGAACTAGTGTGGGCACAGTCCCGTGAAGGGTTCTGAACGTTGACAGACAGGAGCTACATACAGGACAAAGTAAGTTTCCATTATCACTTTCTCCCCATCTGGGAAATGAGCCCTTGCTGAGTGGCTCTGAAAACATGGGCACAGCCAGCTTTTTGTACCAGGCACAATCAAGGTCATAGCATGTCCCACTGACAGCTACTTGCTAAACCTCCTCTGTTACCACTGTCTGGTATTTCATTCACAACTCACAGTAGTATTAGCTAAAGCTATATCCAGAGTCAGGAAGAGATAGGTTTGGAGGTGCATTTAAAAAAAAAAAAAAAAGAAAGAAAATCCCGTGGTTACCTCATTTTGCCTTCCTGGGACGAGTTTCTTCTGGAAAGTCTTGTGGAAGGAATGGTTTCCCTCTCAGGCGTTTTCTGGATGAATGTGTTGCTCCAAGTGTAAAGGTTAATGATGCTTAAAATTATTACCACGGAAATATGAGCAAGGTTTGCCGTAACGTGAAGTATAAATAGCATTCCAGTGTCTCCCGGGTCGCCCCACGCTGCCAGTGACAGGGCCGTGAAGCCTTGCTGCAGACAGGAGATGCCCACACTGGGTCTAAGAGCTGTTCCTCTCTCACCCCACCTCCTTTCTCAGACCCAACTCATTTGTGATCATCACGGCCAACCGGGTGCTGCACTGTAACGCGGACACGCCCGAGGAGATGCACCACTGGATAACACTGCTGCAGAGATCCAAGGGGGACACCAGGGTGGAGGGCCAGGAGTTCATCGTCAGAGGTGACTGCCAGCCACATGTCATTGCCTTCTTACGTCAGGGGCTCTAAACCTGGGGCTCATCCATGCATCTAGACTAGATGGCCGCTGAGGTCCACGGAGTTTTCCTGCTTAGGACAGCAGGTGCAGACCACTGTGCCAGGTTCCTTACAGGGTTGCTGGGACTCAAAGCTCAGACTCCCACACTTAGGCAGCAAGCAGTATGTGAGAGCCATACCCTCAGACTTAAACAGAAGCTCTCCAAGTTATGTGGGCGGCAGAGGAGTTTGAAAATAAATAAATAAGCAGTGATCACGCCCATTATCTAGCCCGCAGGCACATGTGCAGTCTGTTTTTAATGTTCTACAGATGTAAACGATGCCATGACACTTTGGGTTTTGGCTTATGTTTGTTTTTCTGTGCTAGGCTTGAGTCCCGTGGTCTTAGGTTTGCCCCGAAAGCACTCTTCCACTGACCTGTACTTCCAGCTCATCTTCACAGTCTGCCAGCTGACGCTTGACCCTTCCTTTCCAGGGTGGTTGCATAAGGAAGTGAAGAACAGTCCGAAGATGTCGTCGCTGAAGCTGAAGAAGCGGTGGTTCGTGCTAACGCACAATTCCCTGGATTACTACAAGAGCTCAGAGAAAAATGCTCTGAAACTGGGCACTCTGGTCCTCAACAGCCTGTGCTCTGTTGTGCCCCCAGATGAGAAGATATTCAAAGAGACAGGTACCAAGGGCCCTGGGCTGAAGCATTTTGAGGCTCAAAACGAAGGGTGACAAATCTCAGAGGCCGGGCTTGCTCCAGTGAGGGAATAAGATGCTATATTTTGGCTTTCTCCGCCCCAAAAGAAATTCTGTTTTTGATTTACCTCCTGAGGCTGGCAATGCTATAGTAAAGATTTGATTTCAGAGATGCAGAAAGAGCCTAATAAGAACAACAACAACAAAATAGACCTTTAGAGTCATTAGATTTTAGCCTAGTGCTTAAAAACTGCTGTGTAGGTAGGCTGGTTTGGTTTGGGGTCCCCTCCCCCCAATTGTGGCAGTATATGAGTTTCTAAAAGATCGCTTCTTTTGATTTCTGTCTCTAGTTGCGATATGGGACTTTTTAAAATGCAATCGCTCCGTTTGTGTCAGATGTGGGTGGTGGCGTGCATTATGTCTGAGCATGCAGATTCTTCAGCAGCGGTCTTTGCTGAGGGGTGGGGCCGAGGAAGGGAAGAGGAGAGGTGGGAGGAATTCTACAATGAGCTGCACATTTGCCTTCTTGTGCCTGTCCCTAGAACAGGGCGTTAGCCAGCTCCCGGGGTTCCTTTGAGAGAGATGGGCCTTCTCCTCTTGACCACAAACTCCACGGTGTTTTCTGCTAGTGCCCACCCAAGCATGAGTAAAATTCTAGTGTTTACTGACTTAAATCGCAAGCCGTGTGACTTAAGCCTTGGTCCCAGAGGGTGTGGTTGACAGAAGTGTGCTGCACTGCCTTGCAGGCTACTGGAATGTCACCGTGTACGGGCGCAAACACTGTTACCGACTCTACACGAAACTACTGAATGAGGCGACTAGGTGGTCCAGCGCCATTCAAAACGTGACTGACACCAAGGCCCCAATCGACACGCCCACCCAGCAGCTGATCCAAGATATTAAGGTGGGAAGAGAAGCCCAGGAACCCCTCACGGACTTTTCCCTTGCCAGAAAAGACCCCAGTGTTTTTCCAGCCCAGCTTCCGCTTGATTATTTTTCAGTTCAAAGTCTAAGTGAGGTTTTAAGTGAAATTTTGCATTACAGATGTTCCATCTCCATAGAGGTGTTAGGATTTGGCACACTATGCATAAATAGAAGTTTGTGTATGAACTGGGCAGGGACCACTCAAACCATCCCAGGGTCTCCTCTGCCCCAGTTGGAGACATCTCAGAAATCACAGTGATTGACTTCTCAGTATTCAGTTCTAAGGTCATAGAAGTAGATTTACAGAAAGCCCAGATTGGAGCACTGGGGCTCAGTGGTAGAGTGCTTACTGGTGTGTTCAAGGCCCTGGGTTCAGTTTCCACCACCTGAAAGAAAACAAAGAGGCCAGATTGTTCTAGAACACCTGGAATCCCTGTCAGCTACCTCCAAATAGCCGGAAACAACAAATCTCATTGATTTCACTTGAGTGCCGTTCCCTGCTTGTATGTATGTTCAGTGACTGTGTGTTGGTTGAACTGGCGATGATGGTTACCCGGCAGCTGCCACAAACCTCACTCTCGGACCTCGGCCCGGGTAGAGCTGGAGAGGGGCCGATACAGCCAAGGTTAGAATTTCCTACCCATCCCTAGTGGCTTCCTGATCCCGATGTGGACCCAGCTACAGCAAAGATCTCAATTTTAGCAATAAAACTATGTTTCGAAGCTTCCTTTTTAGAGAGGAGGCAGGTTGTTGTTGGTTTTTTTTTTTTTTTTTAACATGTCAAGCCACACTTTTTTTTTTAATCAAAGCCGTGTCATCTATTTTTATTCTCGAATTGCAAATTCAGACATTCAGAGGATAAATAGCATTTTCCAAATATGAAAGAACATGTCTTCAGAAATGAGACAGGTCACCCCAGTTAGCTAGAAGATTTATGTCATTGCTTTTCTTCCAGCCTCCAGTGAGTGTTGTTGGAAAAATTTCCTACTGGAAATGAAATTCCCGTGGAAGGATGATTCAGTGCCTGTCCCCAGCCCTGCTGTTTATTTAGCGACGTGGCTGCCTCTGCGTCCCAGTAGCTTGTGACCGCATCAACCCAGGATGGGATTCTGTCGAGGCAGAGCGGCCTAAGGGGGACGTCCCTCTGTGGGCGTCACATGTCATTTTCAAGTATAGAAGCACAGAAGAGCCAGCAAGGCAGAGTAGTTGAGAGCAGGGCTCGCCGCTGTTATAGAGTCCCAGTGTTCAGTTCCTAGACCCAAGTTGGAGAGTTCACGGCCACCTCTAGCTCTGGTTCCAAAGAATATGATGATACCCTCTCTTCCGGCCTCTGCAGGCACCAGACATATCTGACATATATATACACATAACTAAAAAGAAAATCTTTACAAGAAGTACCAAAAAATAATAATAATAATAATAATAATAATAATAATAATAATAATAATAGTACAAGCCAGCCTGTGGTGCTGCATGTTTATAATCCCAGTACTTGGCAGACTAAGCAGGATTGTCATGAGTTCCAAGGCTACCCCAGATCCTGTCCCAAGACTCAAAATAACCAAAATGTGTTTCAAAATGAATTATAGTTGGAGATCACATGATTGGTGGCAAATCACGAAGAAGATTAATTTTTTTGGGTAGACGTGTGAGTAACGACAGGGTCGTTAGGGATGGGGTCGGACATGGACTCCAGTTGCCGCAGGGAATTTAATAACGTGGGGAGAGGTGCGCTTGAAACAAGCTGAGCTGTGTCACGTGCTCCTGGTGTTTGTGCTCAAATCCAGGCTGGAAATGGTCAACAGTAGGTTTCCCGTAATTTCTGGACGATGTCCCCGTGTGTGGAAGCATGGTTGGATGCGCTGTCTAAGTGCGGGTGCTCCCACACTCGGCCTCCTTGCTCTCTTTAAATGACTGCCTTGCTCGCTCTGCAGGAGAACTGCCTGAACTCTGACGTGGTGGAACAGATTTACAAGCGGAATCCGATCCTTCGCTACACGCATCACCCGCTGCACTCCCCGCTCCTGCCTCTCCCCTACGGGGACATAAACCTCAACTGTAAGTTCAGAAAGCCGTCAGGATACTCGGATATCCTGGTAACTCTTCTCTAACAAGGAAGCGTTGCTAAGTCAGAGTCTAAGTCATTCCAGACAGGAAAGAGACAGGAAAATGTGCTCAGGTCAAAAGCAGTGGTTCTCGACCTGTGAGTCCCGACCCCTCTGGGGGGGCCGAGTATCAGGTACCATGCATATCAGATACATTACAGTTCATAACGGAAGCAAAGGGACAGTCATGAAGTAGCAACCAAGTAATTTTGGGGTCAGCACAGTGGGAGGAACTGTATCAAGCATTAGGAATGGGAAGGCTGAGAACCGCGGATTTAGAGGTTCGTCAGAGAATGCCAGCATTCTCCATGAACTCAGAGTAATCCTTAGAGTATACAGCGCCTGCTGGACAGTGGTGGGGAGGTACGCCTGTTCAGCCCTTCTGTCTTTAATTCTCCATTCAACAGCCAATGAATTGTCTGTGTGTTCATTCCTTCATCACGAACGCAGTGCTATCAGCGGCAGCTTGTGTGAGGCACGCAGCAAGCCCGAGACTCGTGAGGCAAGGCTGTGTATGGTGTATGGAGGACCAGTTGCAGTCTTGAGTGACAGTATTTTCAAGTTATAATGGATCACAGGATGTAACCCCATTGAAGTCAAGGCAGACAGGCCCCAGACAGTGTCACGTTCCAAATGAGGGAGCTCTGCAGCCGGAGTTCAGGTTTTAAAGGAGCAGGTTCCGTACTAAAGTTTCAGCTGTCTAATGGAGCAGTGCGGCTCACTCACCTCTGGGTGGACATCCCATTAGAAGTGGCTGCTTGTCCCCGCCCTCATTCCTCCCTCTCATCGTAACTTCTTCCAGCCCCTCCAGTGACTTCGACTGGCTTTCTTTTCCTAGTGCTTAAAGACAAAGGCTACACAACCCTTCAGGATGAAGCCATCAAGATATTCAATTCACTGCAGCAACTGGAGTCCATGTCCGACCCCATCCCTATCATCCAGGGCGTCCTGCAGACTGGGCACGACCTGCGGCCTCTGCGGGATGAGCTGTACTGTCAGCTCATCAAGCAGACCAATAAGGTGCCCCACCCTGGCAGTGTGGGCAACCTTTACAGCTGGCAGATCCTGACGTGCCTGAGCTGCACCTTCCTGCCGAGCCGAGGGATCCTCAAGTACCTCAAGTTCCACCTGAAAAGGTAAAGCACGAGGCCAGGGGGCGCCTTGGAAAGAGGCTGGGCAGAGCTCCGGACAGGCAAGCCCGTAGGTCCCCTTGAGCGGGCTCGTATAGCTTAGCTGTCTCTTGCCCTTTAAGCTGTATAAAGAACCAAGCCACTAGGGATATAGCATCCTAATGTATTCATGCTAGGTACATTTAATTACTCTCTCTTTAGAAAACTCCAGCTTGGAGTGTGTGTGTGTGTGTGTGTGTGTGTGTGTGTGTGGTTGTGTGTGTGTGTGTGTACACTGACTTAGTTCTTACTAGACTTTATTCTGAGGTTGACAGCATGAGGTTATGAAATACATTTAGGTAATAAAATGACTACTTTGGTGAATCTGAGTAGGCTCTCTGTCATCTTTTCTTTTGTGTGTGGCAAAAGCAGCTTAAAAATCTCATTTTGCTTAACTGTGGCAAACAGTATTTAAAGCCAGATGTGGTGTCTCATTCTGGTAATCTCAGCACTGAGGCAGAAGGAAAAAGAGTTCAAGGCCAGCCTGGAGTACAGAGTGAATTTGCTATATTAACAGCAAAAACACCAGGTCCAAGGATGGTATGCACACTTTTAATCCCAGCACTCTGGTAGGCAGAGGCGGGCAGATCTTTTTAAATTCAAGCCATGGCCCAAGGCCTCATCATTTGGGATGTTAGTGGTGCCGTGTTAAAAAAAAAAAAAAAAAAACCTGGCAGCAGAGTACCCCCCAATGTAGGGTCTTTACTTTTTCCATGTCTGAAGTAAAAAGCTGGACCTAGCCAGAAAGACACTGCCATTTGCTCCTGTCACCACCAGGGGGCAGCCTCCCAAACTCTGCTGCCAAACCCTCCCCACAACCTAGCTCCCCCTAGCCAGCCTGTGTCTATCTACAGTTCACAGTCACCTTTGTCTCCCAGGATACGGGAACAGTTCCCAGGAACGGAGATGGAGAAGTATGCCCTCTTTATCTACGAATCTCTTAAGAAAACCAAATGCAGAGAGTTTGTGCCTTCCCGAGATGAGATTGAAGCTCTGATCCACCGGCAGGAAATGACGTCCACGGTGTATTGCCATGGAGGAGGTTCCTGCAAGATCACCATCAACTCGCACACCACAGCTGGGGAGGTAAGGGACCCCAACAGTCGCCTCGTGTTCGATGCACACCGGCCCATACACCTATGGCACTGAGGTTGAGCGTACCCCCGAATGGGTGTTTATGCACGCTCAGCATATCCGCTCAACAAACAAGGAAGTCAGTACAGCAGCCAAGCACATGCACACGGCAGAGGTAAAAGTGCAGTAAATGCAAAGCTCAACTTAAGCCATCATCTCTCAGACGTGATCTCCCCCCATCTTGAACATGTCTAGATCTGCTACGGGAAACACTGTGAGGAGGGTGTGTCAGTCGCTTTGGCCAGCGGGTGTCTCTGTGCCACGTGAGTGTGGAGAATACCACATCAAAAGAACACATTTTCCCTTGTACTTTTTAGTCACGCCCAACAAAAGCTTGGGGTGATAGCGGCACTGCTAATAAAGCCTTGGGAGTCTTTTTGAAACGAATCATCATTAGAAATCGCCATCATTTCTCCTGGCTTCTCAATATGTCAAATAAAAGATGGGACTTAGGGATTTCGTTGATTTTTTTTTTTTTTTTTTTTTTTTTTACAACTACTGAGACTTTGCCAAAAAAAAAAAAAGTAGGTTAGTGTTTCCTCCCCTCCACCTCCCCTCAACCCCCCTACCCGGGGGAGGTTGGAGCAGGAAGAAAGTGAAAGCTGAGATTACCAAGACAATAAGAGGAAAACAGGACATGCTTAGTTAGGCTCTGGGGTCAAAGAGGAGGCAGCAGTCTCGGGACTTTGCGGACACTGTCACATCAACCTCTCCCCCTGAGTTCAGATGAAGTCATCGTGTGTGTAAACTGCACAGCAGCATCTGAGCTGAGAACCTCAAATCTGTCTTCCAGGTGGTAGAGAAGCTAATCCGGGGCCTCGCCATGGAGGACAGCAGGAACATGTTTGCCTTGTTTGAGTACAATGGACAGGTGGACAAGGCCATCGAAAGCCGGACCATCGTGGCTGACGTCCTGGCAAAGTTTGAAAAGTAAGTCCTTCCTCTTCGAAACGCCGGAAGAACGTTTGATGCTCCCTGCCTGGCCTCGGTGTATGTTTGCGTTGATTTTATTTTATCCTTGTTAATCTGTTTACCTTCTCTCTCTGCCGCCTGTATGTCCTCAGTCACGGACAGAGCCATGGTCTCAAGGCTGATCTGTCTGTCTCATCCTTAGCATGTCACCCCATTTTCTCCCTCTCACCCTGGATTCACTACCTCTTAGAACTGACAGGCTTTCACTTATTCTTGATAAGCTTTGAAATGAGGCTGCAGGACTTAAGCCAACACCCGGCCCGGCCCTTCAAACTGCCTCTCCTGTCTACTGTATGAAGTGTCCCTTGGGCAGGGCAGCCTCCAGTGTCTGATCTCTGACCCCTGAGTATGCTTGGCATACGAGTGCAGCCCCCTGAATCCTCAATTTCAACTAAGAAACCATAGTTGAGAGTTATTAAAGGTCATGAACAGACAGCCTTTCTGTGCAATAGGCACAGATCAGATGGTGCCAGTTCATCTGGGGCCCTTACAGTCCCTGCTTGGCCGCTTTGCTCTTTGATGTCCCAAAGTGGAACCTGGCTGGAAGCACGCACTTTCCCTCTGGCTAAACTACCGAGCAACTCTGACAAGCACTGCCTTGCTATTTTGTTTGTGTGACAACCCTTTGTGTCATGTCTTTGCCCCATCATACCATGGGTAGGACATCTTCATCCTCAGAGTGAGGGGTGTGAAGTCAACCCTCTGTGGGTCACCGGGGCCCCATTTTTAGTTTTACTCTGAGCTTTTTGTGGCTTCTGCCTGTAGGCTAGCTGCCACATCAGAAGCCGGGGACACGCCATGGAAATTCTACTTCAAACTTTATTGCTTCCTGGACACCGACAGCGTGCCAAAAGACAGCGTGGAGTTTTCGTTTATGTTTGAACAGGTAAAAGGAACTTTGAGAAACAGATTCTTTTCCTTTGTCGGAGGCAAGAGAGAAGCCCATTACTACAACATATAAATGAACTGCTAAAGTCCATAGGATCGGGCGCAGGAGTAGATTTACCAACAAGGAAAAGCTGGTCGCTCACTCTGTGGAATGAAACCTTACACGCTCGGTTTCAACACTGCTGCCAAGAGACTTGATGTGTCAGAGTCAGGGGAGAGTCCGGCAGGGCGCCTCCACTCTCTCAGAGGAGGATGGGGGCGGGGGGGACAACAATTGGGTTGCAAACTGAATTTAAAAAAAGAAAAAAAAAATAACTGCCCAGAGACCATGGGAGTAAAAGATACTCCAGGGTTGGATGACACCCACAAAGGGGAGAATTTGGCTTTGAAGTAGCGGGCTGTACTTTGCTAGGAGAAATCCAAGTTGAAGCATGGGGATAGGAGGGTACTTTGCAGGGGAGGAATTTAAGTTTAAATGAAGGCTGGGGTACAGTCTGCATGGCGTGAGTGACTGGCCATATGTCCTTCTGCATGTAGCAGATTCCTGACCCTGTCTGTCACCACCTTTCAGGCCCACGAAGCTGTCATCCACGGCCACCACCCAGCCCCTGAGGAAAGCCTCCAAGTGCTGGCTGCCTTGAGACTCCAGTACCTGCAGGGCGACTATACCCTGCACACCTCGGTCCCACCCCTCGAGGAAGTTTATTCTCTGCAGAGACTCAAAGCTCGAATTAGCCAGTCAACCAAAACCTTCACCCCGTACGAACGCCTGGAGAAGAGGCGGACCAGCTTCCTGGAGGGGACGCTGCGGCGGAGCTTCCGTACCGGGTCGGTGGTTCGGCAGAAGGTGGAGGAGGAGCAGATGTTGGACATGTGGATTAAGGAGGAAATCTGCTCAGCTCGAGCCAGCATCATCGACAAGTGGAAGAAACTGCAGGGAGTGAGCCAGGAACAGGCCATGGCCAGGTATATGGCCTTGATCAAGGAGTGGCCCGGTTACGGATCAACGCTCTTTGATGTGGAGGTAAGAGCTGCCTGCAGCACTGTGGCTTTGTGAGCGGACGGGTGCTGTGTCTGACCAAGCTGTGTCAGAACCTGAGCCTTCCTAGGGTCTGGGACCACTTAGCTCTGCGCCCTCTGAGCCTCACCAGTAGCATCCTCGTGTCCTAGAGGGGTTTTGTTTGGATCTATTTTTTGTTGTGTTTTCTTAAGTAGATTCTGTTTTTACCTTTGTGTGTGTGTGTGTGTGTGTGTGTGTGTGTGTGTGTGATCTGGAAGAGGGCAAAGGTCAGTGAACTCAAGTGGTCAGGTTTGGAGGCAAGCACCTTACCCACTGAACCATATTGTCGGCCCTCCTCAAAGGTTTATTTTCTGTTCCTTTGGAGTAAATGTTTCTATTAGAGTCATCAGTGGAATAACCTCTGTGTGTGTGTGTGTGTGTGTGTGTGTGTGTGTGTGTGTGTGTGTGTCTGGCTTGATTTCTGTTGCTGTTGAACTAGATTAACATCTGGCTCAGCTGGCTTCCAACTTGCCCTGTAGCTGAGGGTGGTCTTGAACCCCTTTTGTCCACCTCCCAAGTGCTGTCCTGGAACTCAGAGAGTCACCTGCGTCTGCTGGGATTAAAGGTGTGCACCAACCGCCAGGCAGCCATGTCCAACTTTTTAAAAGATGTATTAGCTTTTCCTTATTTGCATTCTTGGTACTAAACCCAGGCTCTGGTGCAGAGGCAAGCACTTTACCCCTGAGCTATGTCCCCGTCTCCATCTCAATGTTTTCTGCCTCAGTCAGCACTTAGGATGGTTCAGACTTCAGAACATTCTGGATTGTAGACACCAGGGCAGAAATGCTGAGGTCGCCTTCCCTTCTCTGTTCCTCGTGATGCTCTGCTTGACGGAACGGCATCTTGTAGCATGGAGTCCTGGTTTCATTGCTGCGGTAGCTACTGCCCCATCCCGGCAGGAAGTCCTTAGGTCTTTACTTAAGACCGATGACTGGAAGGAAGTTTTCCGGGTGGTGTTGAACAGAGGGATACTAGACAAACAGGCCTGCGTGTCAAATCCGGCCATCTCCCTTGTGTATTTTCTTTGCAAATGTGGAGGGTTTAGTCAGTGCCAGAGACCACAAAGCCTCCGCCAGCCACACTGTGTAAGCCAGTCAGACATATTCCTTCCTGCTCTGCACAGACAAGTTTCCCAACACCTTTACAGATGAGCTTCTGGACTTCTCACAGCTGTGGCAATTTAGCATGATCTTTGATGACTTTAAATCAAAACTTTTTAAAAATCTAAATTATCTTATTCCGAGACACTTTAATTGTTTCCGGGAGGGAGGATGCTGGCCCGGGTGTGGTAGATTGGTTGGTATGGTTATGTTTGTTCTGATCCAGCCGTTCTCAGCCTGTGGGTCAAGACCCCCCCCAAGATATTTACATTACAATTCATAACTGTTATTACAGTTACAAAGTAGCAACAAAAATAATTTTATGGTCGAAGGTCACCACAACACTAAGTGTATATTAAAGGTCGCAGCATGAGGAAGGTTGAGAGGCACAGCTCTGGAGTATATGAGACACTTTTTCCCTATACATGCGATGTTCAGTGCACCTAATTTACACCACCCGCTTATGCTGTGGCATAAGGTTCCGATCATTCCTGGGTTGCTGTTCCTCCACAGGCTCTTGGTTTCCTCCCATCGTTCCGTGCAAGCGAGTCTGCAGTCAGGCCAGAAGTGTGTTTACACTGAACATGTCAGGTCATTGCCACATCTTGTGGAGAGAAGCCAGCACACAGCAATTGAGAGAATTTCCCTCTGTGATCCTAGATAAACCAGCCCAGACAGGAATGGGGACAGACCTAGAAACAGAAGAGCAGACCTGGCTTACTCTGTGGCTGGCCATGTTGTTAAATTGCTTGCCCGGCCTGTGTGTTATTTGGTCTGTGTAACTGATGCAGGTGGCTGTAATTGAATAGCTAATTCAAGATGGAGATGAGGTATTATGACGAACACCAGAGCAAGGCATAAGCCTTTACCCATTTGTTTTCTAAGAAGCCTAAAATCGGCTACCCAGTCAGAGATCAACCAGGATGTGCACTGAGGTACCAGTCCTGTTTAGATGCTGGCACGGTGACTTCAGTCAGTATAACCTGCCGAGTACTGGCCTTGGCGCCTGCTTTGTGGCTTCTTGGCTGTTTTCTGGCCGTCCTCATCCAATGTTTGCTTACACTGACTCTTGTGCCCTCGCAGTGCAAAGAAGGCGGCTTCCCCCAGGAGCTCTGGCTGGGCGTCAGCGCAGACGCTGTGTCTGTGTACAAGCGTGGAGAGGGCAAACCGTTAGAAGTCTTCCAGTATGAACACATCCTGTCTTTCGGGGCACCGCTGGCCAACACATACAAGATCGTAGTTGACGAACGAGAGCTGCTCTTTGAGACGAGTGAGGTAAGAGGCAGAGCGGGGCAGACAGGACTCACCTGGTCTCAGGGGAAGAGGAGAACGGTGCCTCTATCTCCTGGCTGCCGTTGACCATGACTGTCTCCAGGTATGGAGCACAGTATGGGTGGTCCTCCCTCATGGTTGGTCCTTTCTCTTCGAAAGCCTAAGTCAGGTGGCTCCAGATTTGCCCTGTCCCTTCTGTTGAGCACAGAAATCCGTTTCTTTTGCAAGTGGGTCAGGAAAGGAAGAGAAGGAAAGGAGACAATGAGAAAGAACATTGGCAGAGACACCCTGCAGAAAGGAGGTGACGGTAGTAAGGAACCACACCAGTCAGGCACTGCTCTGGAGGCTGCAGAGATAGCTCAGCAGTTAAGAGCCCTGTTGCTTTTGTAGAGGACCCTCATGTAATTCCCAGCACCCACATGGTGGGTTCCCAACCATCTTCTGACCTCTAAAGGCACCAGTTACATACGTGGTAATACTCCAGAGGCAGCCACAGAGCAGGAGGAAGCTGAGAGGCCTCCCCCATCGGGCCATAGTTGATTCTGGATCACAAAATCACATTCAGAAAAGTCACCGAGTATCTGCGCTAGGGACTCCAAACTTGAGCGAGTGTAATAAGAAGCCACCAATTGTGGACTCTTCAAGGGAGCTGCTACCAGGAAAAGGGGGGTGGGGCGGTAGGCATTTGGGTTGCTAGGGAGCCAGGAAGGTGAATGGTGAAGTTTAGTGGATTGATGGAGAAAGTATCCAGAGGGAAGAAAGGGCTCAGGGTTCCAGTGCTGGGCTGTGACACTCAATTGAATCCCATGGAAGGTAAGAAACCTACCATGAAATCTAGAATTGCATAAGACATTACAGTTAGTGGCTCTGCCAACATCAGTCTTGGTCAGGTGAGATTGGAAAGGCAGAAGAGGAAATAGAAGCCCAGAAGATGCCTTTGTATAGTCCAGGCTGAGAGCAGTGGTAGCAGCGTCCTTGGAAGATGCTAGCGAAGGATCCCACCTAGCTCAGGAGAATGGCTGGTTTGCAGTGGAAGTGAGCAGTGCGTCTGGGGATCCTGCCATAGGTCTGACCCCACCCACTAGGCTCCCTTCTGCTTCAGCTGTGTCCAGAAAAATGGTCCTGGAATTAGCTACTGTGACCTGGAAAGGCTGCTGTGGTCTCCAGACTTCCCCACCATTTTAACTGAGGACAGCCGTTGGAACCCTAATGGTACCAAACTCTGGTGTACTAGTGTCGCACTAGTTCGAAAAGTCAGACAACACACATCAGATAAAAATCACTGCTTTCTATACAAGAGCCACCAGGTGGTGCGTGCTTTATTTAGAAAGGCGCCAGTTTACTTTCTCCCTAGCTAGAAATGGTCCGCTCTGCTCAACTCGGGGTTCCCTGTGAGTCTTGACCTGGATTTAGCATAGGAAGTTAGTGGTTTGTGCTTGGAGGGCAGTCAGAGGATGTCTGCTTAGCTAGGTTCTCCAACCTGGTAGAGACTGGTGACCACACGTGGGTTCTGCTCCCCCGGCAGGTGGTGGACGTGGCCAAGCTCATGAAAGCCTACATCAGCATGATTGTGAAGAAGCGCTACAGCACCACGCGCTCCGTGAGCAGCCAGGGCAGCTCCAGGTGAAGACGGGCGAGCCCACGTGTCTTTCCGATCTGACCGTGCCACTCTTTGTCTGGGCCAGCGCCAGGGCCTGACCCAGCTTTGGAAACACAGCTGTCCAGGCTTCTCAGTCGTCAGAGGGAGGAGTCCTCGGGGCTCCCTTCATCTATCGGCCCCAGTGATCATGTATTAAGCTGTCAACCTTTAACCGTCTGCACAATCTCTTAAGCTTTAGTACTCGTAGATGATACTTGCCTTAAAGAAGGAAAGGGGAGAAAACCACGCGGCCACCAAAGCAGCCAGAAGTGCCTTAACTCGCAGAAGCGACCCTGATCGACCTTAACTGTGCTACTGAGGGGAAGCGCTTTCGCCTGCCTCCCGGTGGAGTTTGCTGCAGAGCTTGGAGGCGGGGCATCAATCCATGGATTGTGCACTAACCTCCCCAACCTGATTTCCTAAGTGTGAGGGAAGCTTAGGGAGCAGGGACAGGAGAGAAACAGGAAGGGGAGGGGAGACAGAGCGGAAGGGGAGGGGAGACAGAGCGGAAGGGGATAGTGTGTTGTTGGAGCGCTGCTGGCAGCCTTCCTTATGGACAACTTGTATTAACATTTTTGCTTTGTTTCAACTGTGCTTGCCCACGCATGCCCGTGTTCACACACTCAACACTTTCAATCATTGTCCTGTGAGCATTAAACACAAAGGGAAGGAGGATGTGCAATGTTGTAAACCGTCTGTAGATTTTCCTAGCTCAGAGTTCTAGTCTCCAGGTGGCTTTATTAACAGACCCGGATCCTGGATGTTCCTGTCTTTGCTGTACTTTGAAAAGAGACGTTTTGACTCAGTTTCGTTTTTTTTACATGTAGCAGGGGCTGCGGCGACCTGCGACTGCTGTATTACTAACAGGTCCGCAGCCCAGAGAGATAACTGTATTTATAAACCACTCGTAAACTGCTGGCTCCAGTGTTGTTTTTAGAACAATATGAAGTCATTTTGGAGTCTTTTATTTCTAAAAGTTAAGTTAATTTTTTTTTTTTGAAGGGTAACATGTATCCTCACTCTGGCTAGATTGCAGATATAACCATGTCAAATGTGGGGGGAGCTGCTGCATTCCCAAACTCCGTACCCCTCAAGCAAACCTCTAAGCCCCCCCCCCCCCCACACACACACACACAAATGCTGAGGCTTTAGTGGAATTCACACATTGTTTCATCCCTAGTTCCTAAAGGTGGCCTGAACACAGCGCTGTAAATAACAGCGGTTGTAACCAGAAGAAAAGGAATCTGGACTTGGACTTTTATTTTTATATGGAAAAAAAATTATAAAGGTGGGCCAAACGAGTCTACTCACAAAGAAAGAGAAGTTACCTTGGCCTTATCCCTTACGGACAGCTACGTGGAAGCAGTGTCTCTTGGCTCACAAAGTCTGACAATAAAGGACATTAAAATGCTGTGTTTGCTTTCCTCGAGTAGTTTTAAATAACCACGGGGTGGGGGGGCTCTGACTTTATATATTTATTTTTAGGTTTTAAAATTTTTATTGTGTTGAGTTACAGAGGGCCCTTCTTATAAAATGTGCTTTGAACCCATCTCCTCCACATTCGACCACCAACCAACCGTTTCTTGGTCCATGTGTCTGTCCCCATTCCCTTTAGGTGGCCTTTCCCTTCCTTTCATGTCATCTGCACACCATCTGCACACGTAAGATTTTACGAGTCTATGCAGGGAATGTTTCTCTGCAACTGACTTAATTCGTTTGAGATTATCTCCAGTTGCTGACTTCTTACACCTCTGCCTCCCTTCCAACCCTTATTCCATTCCCACCCCCCAATACTAGGTAGAAAAGAAGGTAAGAGAGAAAAGGGGAATAACCTATTTAGGCTACTTCATGCTGATTAGAGACCTCGTTGGGTTGCTAGGGGCAAGTCTAATCTTCATTGTCAGAATATCCAGCTCAGCAATCCACAAACACAACAGGGGAGCCTCCTTTTATACCTTCTCCAGAATCCCCAGAAGTAAACTACTCTGCAGCTTGCAAAACCACACCCCCCTGCTAGTGCAACAAATCATGATCACCTGCTGTGAAGCAGCCTCTTATCCCACACATGGGATTAAAACAAAAACATACATATGCACACATACATAACGGGGTTATTTAAGAAACCAAAATTCTCACTATATCCAGTTGTCCATTTTTCATCAGATGACATTATTTCATCCTTTATGAGTAAAAGACAAATTCATTATGTTAAAAAAAACCAGTTCTTTATTCATCTTCTATTGATGGGTACCTTAATCTAGTGAAAGCCTCTAAGGTGGGAGAGATCTTCAGCTGTACATTGGACAGAGGTTGTACAAAGAACTCAGAGAGCTAAGCACACTAAAACAACCCAATCAAATGGCTAATAAAACGACCAGGTGGTTCTCGGGAAAATACAAGTGGACTGTAAACAGGAGAAATGCAAATAAACTTTTTCCATTCCATCTCACCCAGGTCAGAATCGCAGCCATCATGAAAACAAATGCAGGTGACGATTCAGACAAAGGGGAACCTGCCAAGGCCCAGCCTCAGCTTGGAGGCAGGGTTCCCTGAGAAAAGGGGTGTCTAGGAGTGGCAAAACGAAGTCTAATTGTGGGTCCAAGCCTATGTTCTGCTCAAGGCTACTTTCCAGACTGCTGTCTGTATTCTGCTTTTTCAAGACAAACTCTTCTGGATAACTCATCTCTTGGCAGATAAAAAGCTCAGTTTTTTATTTACGTATCAATCCAGTCATCACCCCAGGTTTCCTTTTGATTATCCCATGAATCCCATACACCTAGCCCCTTGATTCTTAGACAGCAAGCACAGACAATAAGATAGCCCTAAAATTACCAGTCCAACCATGCCTAGGCCCAAACCCAAACTCACTGTGTCCCAGGCTGACCTTGAAAAACTTAGCTACGTAGGATGTTGCCCTGGGATCACCACTCCCTAAATTTCTATTTCCTTTCTTAGTACCTTTCTGACAAGCTGGTTCATAGTGCAGCTGCCTCTGTTCCTTTAGAATAGAGGCTCCTTATACAATTCATATTGAATCCGTACATTTTTCATAGTTGAAAAATTATATATTTTTAAACTCATGTTTTCAGAGTTCTTCCCCACAGCCTTAAGGGCTTTCCTGAAGGTCACATCTTTCTAGCATTTTGCTGAGACATTACCTACACTCTTGCCTCCTGGACTCATGCTGTTTCTGATTATCCTGGAGTCATTAACCTTGGCGGAGAGGTTCTGAAGAAGGAACATAAAATATACATACATACACACATATGTATGTATATATACATACAAACAAGCCTTAACACCTAGAACAACCAACACAGGTGGAGGCCTGTGTCCTGCTGGCTTTGTTTCAGGGGCAGGAATTATGTCACACTTTCCCTGCCATGGCCTAGCAGGACTTGGCAGGAACCTCTGTACACTGCTGGTGGAAGGTAAACCACTATAGAAGTCAGTATGGAAATTCTTCATTCTTCAAAACACTGGAAATAGGCTGACCATATAAGCCAGCTACACTACTGGAGAGTCTTTACCTAAATGACTCTTAAGTCAGTCTGTCACAGAGGGCTGCTTTCCTTGTGTTTGGGTGTCATGGTATCCAGGCATTGTTTTTTTCTACTGCTGCCGCTCAGAATCTTTAAAGATTGGTTCCAGGGGCCATAGGCAAATTAAGGTGTCTGAGTCTCTTATGGGAAGTGGAATTGTGTTTACATATCTCCTGTACACAACATCCTGAATGTGGCTATCATACCTAGACTACTTATCCTGATGCAACGTAAATGTTGAGTACATTATTTAAAAAGTAACATATTCTGATTTTTTATTTCTTAGCTTGAGGTTGTTTGAGTCCATGGGTATGTAACTCTTGGATGCAGAAGGCCATCTGTATTTGTTCCCCAAGTCTGAAAGCAGTGCCCTGGCCATCTGACTGCACAGCCGTGTCAGCCTTTACTGACACTCTATGTTGCTTCAAGGAAGCAGAAAAGGGCAAAGATAGAGGACTGTAAATGAAACCACACAAATATGAGGACTGTTCATGGTGAACAGTGTCCTTTGCCTGTCTACAAAGTGTGCCTGACCTCGAAACCTGTGGTCCTTGAGGCCATCTGTAACTCAGAGTATGCTGGTGAGCAAGGTGGCACTGGGCACTGATCTGCTTGATTTGCTTTGGGACAGCAACCTCAAGGGAGGGCTGGGGAGAGCCTGTGATCTCATGAGACTGAAGGAAAGGAAGCAGGGAGGACCACTGCCTTCATTTTCATTGTTATGGAGAAATATTTTGGCCTGAAATTCCTTCCCACTGGTTAGCACTGAAGATCCTCTCTGTAAACTTTTACCCAAAAAGAACCCCACCCCATTTGTGATGAGGAAATGGGTAGGAAAGGCACCCTGGTACCACTGCTCAGACGTGGGTTTGCACAGGTGTCATGGCACGTGAGCTTTATTTGGTTTGATGTTTTGCTGAGAAGTGAGTAGATTCAGAAGATGTTTTTCCTCCAGTGCCGCCTCCTTCATAGTCACGGAACAGCCCCACCTGGCAAGGAGACTCTGCACCTCCTCACCCATAATCCATTCCTATTCTGGGGAAAGGGGAGGGTTTACGTGTGTGTGTGTGTGTGTGTGTGTGTGTGTGTGTGTGTGTGTG
>NW_021604622.1:19319048-19321231 GCF_004785775.1 Grammomys surdaster
ACACACACACACACATGGGCTCGAAGAGATAAGCACAAATGTTCTCTACCGTGTGCATCTGAGCTTCTAAGTTTTATGTATGTATATTTAATAGGTGTGAGTTGAGGAAAAGAATAAAATGGAGAGCTGCCCCAGAAGGAGAAAAGGAGAGGAGGCTTTAGGTGGAGATAGGACATCATGTTCTATGAGTTAAAGAGGTAGTGCAAACGGTGAGGGGTGTTGTGGGGAAGGGAGAGAAGTGTGTATCCTGGGGAAGTGTGTATGGGGAAGTCTCATGCTAAATTAGCATGAGAAAATGAAAGCTAGTTTTAAGGTGTAGAATCTTACTAGATTGTGTGTGTGTGTGTGTGTGTGTGTGTGTGTATGGGGTGGGGGGAGGAAGACACAACTGTGGAGATCAGAGAATAGCCTGCGGGAATTGGCTCTCTCTTTTCACAAGTTGGTACCAGGGATCGAATTCTGATAATCAGTTCTGGAGGCAAATGCCTTTAACCTGGTGAGCCCTGTTCATAGCTTTAATTTTCCTAAGGTACATCTCATCCCCTTGAGTAGGAAGAAAGCTCATTAGAGTTGATGGACAGTCGGTAAGCAGGATCTACTAATGTCAAGACACCTGAGCATTTACTTGGTGGGTGTCTGTTGCTTAATTACTGTTTTCATTCCCTCATGGAATAGAAGGTAACTAAAAATAAAATGGTGAATTAAAAAATAATGAAATTAATAATGCCTAAAAGTGTGACCTCTTGCAGATTCATAGCATGGTTTAGCATTCAAGAAATTTAGTCAACTTCCAGGTTAGAAAAGAAAAACCCCAAAGTTCAACATTAACCATAAAAAAATGAATTAATCCTAATTTATTAAGTATGTACTGTTCAGTTACTGTTTGGCTTCAAAAGGCAAAACACCAACACTACCTCAGTGGAATTTGAAAAGGAAACAGAATTAAATGAAGCTACTTGGAGCATAGCTGAAAATACAATATCTAAATATAAGAAAGTGTCTTAGTCAGGGTTCCCATTCCTGCACAAAACATCATGACCAAGAAGCAAGTTGGGAAGGAAAGGGTTTATTCAGCTTACACTTCCACATTGCTGTTCATCACCAAAGGAAGTCAGGACTGGAACTCACACAGGGCAGGAACTTGAAGGTAGGAGCTGATGCAGAGGCCATGGAGGGATGTTACTTACTGGCTTGCTTCCCCTGAGTTGCTTGCTTTCTTATAGAACCCAGCAATACTAGCCCAGGGATGGCACCACCCACAATGAACAACCCCCCCCCCCAATTGATCAGTAATTGAGAAAACGCCTTACAGCTGGATCTCATGGAGGCATTTCCTCAAGGGAGGCTCCTTTCTCTGTGATAACTCCAGCTTGTGTCAAGTTGACACACAAAACCAGCCAGTACAGAAAGATTAAGACAATTCTGACGGCCACAATCTATGAGCTATCCGCCAATGTACTGAAGGATGCTGGGAGACGGAAGATGAGGAAGAAAGTAAGAGGACTTTAAGTCAAAAGAAAAAGAAATAGAACAAGAAGAAGAGATCTGTGACACTTACTGTGAAGATGGACCAGTCCAGTGGGACAAACATCAAGAAAACTCACAAGATGAACATGGGCCAGATTTCTAAGATGATTCCTTCATGTCGGGATTCCTTCATTCCAGCTTCAACACAGGATCAGAGTTCTCAACTAGAAGCAGGGATATCTGGAAGGCGAATAATAACTATACACAGACTACTTTTTGGGTACAAGCTGACAGGCAGTTCTTCAAGGCTTAAAGTTTCTCTCTCTCTTCTCTCTCACTTTCTGCTTTCTTTCTCCCTTGCTCATTCGCTTGCAGCTTGAGGCTGCACACACTTTGCATTCTCCTGTGCACTGTGCTTCTCTCCTGTGCGCTTTTCCTTTCTTGGACTCCCACACTCCTACACACCTCTATATGTTCCCCTCTCACTCTTACACACACTCTTCACACACATCTCACATACACTTCACACACACCACATGCACTCTTCATTCACTCACACTCTCCATACACACCTCACATCCTCTCCTCACTCACTCTTCACACTCTCTCTTCACTCACTCCTCACACTCTCTTCACTCACTCTTCACTCGCTCTTCACATGCTCTCCATTCTCTCTCTCTCTCTCTCTCTCTCTCTCTCTCTCTCTCTCTCTCTCT
>NW_021604622.1:19321241-19364948 GCF_004785775.1 Grammomys surdaster
TCTCTCTCTCTCTCTCTCTCTCTCTCTCTCTCTCTCTCTCTCTCTCTCTCACCACATTCATCTCACACGAATCTTCGTATTTCTCTTGCCCCAGTCTTTTATTAATACTCCAAAAGCAGGTAGAAAAAAAGACATTGTATAATCATTGCCAAATCAAATTCAAAAGAATAACCACATCCCACAAAGAATTAAGAATTAAAATTGTTCCTAAAGTTTCAAGCTTCCCTATTCCCAGACCTGTAGCCAAAATAATAATAATTGCAAACATCATTATTTAAACTTCAATGTTGTGCAAAACTTATTTCATAACTCCAATAGATTTTTCCTTTCTTGGGGTCCCGGTGTTGGCTCTATCTCATTTTTCTAATAATTTCTTCAAACTTTCTTTGCAAGTCAAGCATTAATCAGGAACTACCATTGTGCAGTTATTGCATTGATTCCAGGGATGAGAACACACAGCATGCGCCTGGGCCATTAGGACTGTGCTGTGCTGTGCCTGTGCCTCAATTTTTAATTGTTTAAGAATTATTTAATCCCAGCACTTGGGAGGCAGAGGCAGGTGGATTTCTGAGTTCGAGGCCAGCCTGGTCTACAGAGTGAGTTCCAGGACAGCCAGGACTACACAGAGAAACCCTGTGTAGAAAAACCAAAAAAAAAAAAAAAATCATTACATCAAGGAACATCTAGTTTCACAGAATTTATCAGAGCAGAAAGAGAAAGAAGTAAGAAAGTCAGATATAATAGAATAATTATGCACACCAAGGCCAACTGAAAAGGAGTCACGCACAAATGAAATCTATACAGCCCTTGTCCAGGGCTAAGGTTAGGAGAAATGGGAACAACTGTTTTTTTACAAAGAGCTGCTGTGGGCTATTGAGATGTCTCCATCCCGGCCTACTGCAGGCAGTCCCTTATTTCAGATGGTGGGTTCCCTGGAGGAATGTGTCTCCTGCTTCTCAGGGTCCCAGACACCATCCTCTTTACAAGGAGCTGCTGTGGGCTACTGAGATGTCTCCATCCCAGCCTACTGCAGGCAGTCCTTGTCACTGTATGCTGTCCTCAGCACCTTCTCTCTCTTTGTGCCCGTCATTCAATTGTGTTGGACCGATGTGTTCACCACATATGTGTCAGGCTCAGTGCCAAACACATCACCACCGTCACGTGTTCATCGTCCCAGTAGCCACCATGCAAGCTCTACTTTAAAGTGAAACCACTGAGGTTTACAATAGGAATTATGTAACTTGCTGTAACAGTTAGCTTTGCTGTGTAACAAATCATCCCCAGCATCCATGACTATGTGAACAACTCTTTTGGGTAATGTGACAAGACATCTGACCAAAAAAGGTTTATTTTGGTTCATAGTTTGAAGGTATGATTTACCATGATGGAGAAAGAACACAGCACTAGATCATGAAGTTGGTCAATGTCATAGGGTCAGGAAGCAGAAAAAGAAATGTTGCTCAACAGGTTATTTCAGGCCAAGAAATGCTATGCATATATAGTATTGTTTTCTCATCTCAACCTAATCAACAAAGTCAGTCACCAGATGCTGTCAAATTGACAATATTAACCGTCACACTGGCTAAAGTAAACAGCTGATTTAGTTGGTTACTCTGCAGTGGTTCTCAGCCTTCCTGATGCTGTGACCCTTTAATGTGTGGTTCCTCATGTTGTGGTGACCCCCAACCATAAAATTATTTTCATTGCTACCTCATACCTGTAATTTTGTTACTGTTATGAATCATAATGTGAATGTCTATTTTTTTCTGATGGTCTTAAGCAGCCCCTCTGAAAGGGTCATTTGGCCCCTAAAGTGGTTGAGAACCACTGCTCTAGAGGTTGTTAATGTGGGCTGGGCCTCCTGGGCAATCTTAATGCTTGTTTTTTCATGCCTCTTCAGTAAACCCCCAGGTCACTTTGTTGGGTCTTATTTCAGTTTTTCACACGGTTAGATCCTCTCAAAAAATAGCTGAGCTTCCTTCTATCTAGTGCGTCCTCGAGTTTACACAGCATTTGGCCAGGTCTTGAGAAACCCAACCAGACAGGCAAAGTGTTTGGAAACCTAGACTCAAAGTTCGCAGATTGCTACTTCCTCTACGTCTTTCACTCAAATAAAAGTGATGCCCCAGAGTGATCAAGAGGTGGGAAGTTAGAATTGTTGTCTCAGGGGCTTACTGCTGAATAAACTCACCCTTTCTAGCTCTTTCTGAACTCTGGCTGGCTGGTTCAACTCAGCTGTTCTGGCTCAAACTCCCCTCCAAGCTGATGGATTAAAACTGTCTTTTCTTAGCTTCTCACTGAATTGCTCTGCTTGGCTTCAAACTAACTCTGGCAATTTGTTCTCATTTTCTGGCTCCTTCTTATTCTCTGGCTTCAACTGCCTCTGCTGACCTGCACTGAATTGCGTGAACTCACGAATGAACTCCACTGCACTGCACTCACTCCCAACTGACTGAACAAACTCAACTCCATGCAATGAACTGAATGACTCTCTCTGCCCACGCTTAAGTAGCCTCTCTGTAGGATCGTGAAAGGTAGCCTCATTTCTGGTTGAACTAAGGCTTAAAACCCTAATGGGATGGTAGACATTTTGGCTATTCCCAGGCACCAGGCTCCTGACACAAGGCCGCAGTCCTCCACAGGTTTGTGTCCATCAATTATGTAAGGGCAATGCCCCAAACCCCTCCACAGGTAGAGGACATGACCTATAATTACATAGGCTCAAGACAGAGCTCCATTTTAATGAGGTACCTAGATACCTGGAGGACTTAGTCAATAAACTCTCCTTCCCAGACTCTTCCTCCATGAAAAAGGTATTTAACCTCAGGCCTGCCCTGAGAAGTGGGGTATGGTTTTACTCATTCACTTTCTGTCATGACAATAAATGCCTTAAAACCATGGACTGCCTCTTTACATCAGGATCCACCGTGGGAAGCCATGGAGAAGGCCTTCGCCTACAGAGCCACCATCTAATCTCCTGTAGAAGACCTCTCTGTGTTCCCAGCCAAGGTCACCACCAAGCCAAGCCCAAGCCAAGGATTCTCTCCCCACAGGACTAGCCAGAGCTCCCCCTCCCACCACCATCCCTGCCTGTGGGCCCCCACTCAGTTCTTAGCTCTTCTGTGGCTCCCAGTGATGCCTGGGTGTCTGAGAGCTTGAGAACCAGATGGCTCCAGCCTCCTTGCAGGCCCGGGGACCGCTGAGCCAGCTCTGGCTGTCCCATACCTCAGACTGCACACCCTACCCTTGGAACCATTTCCCGGGGCTGCTGTATGACCCTACACCTACCCAGTGACAGTGAGGGGTAAGTGCTGGTCACTTCCTGAATCCTGCCTCCAGGAGCCGCCCAGCCCTGTGGTGGAGAAGATATGGGACCTATAACCCTACACTTCTCTTTTTCCTTTCTGTTCTCATGAGAGTTGGAATTATTCTATCTCTGACTTATTCTGTCAAATCTTTCTCTGATTCGTCACTTTGTCTGCCCCGCAATTAGATGCCACTTTCAAACATGGCTGCTTCCTTCTACAAACTAATGTTACCTATATTGTTTGAGATTAAAGGTGTGTACTAAACCAATGTCTGTATTTCAGCCAGAGCAAACATGTTGCTGAATTAAAACTCCTCTACACCTTACCTTCCTGTATGGACACACCCATTCTAGGTGGCATGACCCATCACTATTCCACACTGGCTTCCTGTCATTAGACACTTTTCATGGAATCCTGCATTGTGCCCTACTTATTTCCTCCTGTCGAATATTTCCTCCTAGTCTCATTTCCTTGGATTCCCCCATGTTCGTTTTCGCTCTACTCATAACGCCATGGTCCAGAGCTTAATGTCTTCTGACTTGGAGTTGCTTGTGTCAGACTGCTAACCATCCCCTAGTAATCCACCATGCACCCTCTGCGTTTACCTTTCAGTACTGAATTACTCAGACTTTGTTCCTCACAGAGGACGTTTAGCTGTAGAATGTGTTTCCAACGTTCATTTGCAGTTCTGTGCAGGTGGCAGTTTCACATCAAGTTGCAAATTCTTGATACCTCTCGCTGAAAAGGTAAAATCTAATTCTCATGAGAACATGCTAGCCACAGTGGTTACACCTAACGAATAGGGTGATGTGTAAAAGATACTGCATGGACAAACCAAGGTCATAACTGCTTTTGCTCTTGGGTTACCGTACTCTCTGAGATAGCATATCTCACTAATCTGAAGCTGTTGCCATAGTTAAATATATATATGTGTGTGTGTATGTATATGTATCACATACATACTACACACACACACACACACACACACACACACACACATATATATATATATAACACACACACACACACACAGTTCCACATGGCAAAATGATGTCAAAACCCCAGGCTAACTATCTGAAGCTGCTTGTCACCCCATCTTCAACCATAAGAGACCTCGTTCACCTTATTTTTCAACCACTCTATCCCCTGCTGTGGTAAACATGCCCTGCCCTGCTAGAATCTGTCTAAACTGCAGTTTCATGAGCGAAATCAATAATGATTAAGTTTGAGATGGTTGGTCAAACAACATTAGATAACCAGGACCTCTTCTAGTGCTAGACACCGGGAGCTGCCAAAACAGCTTGCCTGTGACCTTTGGACTAAGTGGTGGGAAAGGAGCTGACCTTAGGAAGCATGCTAGAGGAAACTGAGAGAGTTGCTAGAGGCCTAGTGGCCCTCAGGATGGGCACTGATGGGAACTTAAAGTATTGCTGGAAGACGTGAGAAAGGACACCTTCGTAATTAGGTAGAAAGTCTATCAGCACACTGACTGTGGTCATTCACACTCCAGAGAAGGTGTGGAAGATGCACTTGACTTCTTTCTGCTGCTTATAGAAAAGAGACAGGAATAAATAAGCTGGAAAAGGTACTGTTGAATAAAAAGGAGCCAATGTGTGAAGCACCTATTCACCCAGCTGGTCTTCGTGGGTGCTTCTATTGGCCTTTGAAGAACAAAAGAAAGCTAGATAAAAGTTAATAACATATGCCAGGTGTGGTGGCCCATGCCTTTAATCTCAGCACTTGGAAGGCAAGAGGCAGGTGGATCTCTGTGCATTTGAGGCCAGCCTTGTCTACACAATGAAGTCCAGTTTTGTGGGATGATTCCAGGTAGTTTTTATGCTATAAGAACATTTAATATGGGAAAGGAAGTATAGGAGAAAAACGTTGCATCCTCTGATGTGAAAACCCCTACTTGTGTTGTGCTCAGACTGAGCTGAGCTCTAAACTGAGTCACAGGAGCATATATAGTAAGAAGAGCCAGTATGCAGAGACGTCATCCCAGCAAGGTAGAGGTTACAGATAGAACCCAACCGGTACTAATACAGACAGGAAGCTAGAGCATTGTACATCCTGCTCTGAGAATCCTTCAAGGCTGGATATAAAACGTAATCTGAGATCATGTGACTTCTAGGCAACAGACTCAATCATTCATGACCAGAGCAAGGTCCTGTTCGCTGGTGATCTGAGAGCTCCTGCTTAACACATTCACTTTACACGTTAAGCCATCACCCTCCTGCATGTGCAACATGCATGTGCAGACCCCTGGACTCACCCACGAGACGGGTGCACTGATTGCCAACTGATACCTGTAGCCAAGAGTGTCCTCCTTGCCCAGTCCATCCAATGATTCTTTGTCATCTTGGTCTTACTTTAAGTCACTACCAGAGGTGCCTTTTCTCACTACTAAATATAGAATAGCAGGGTTTTTTTCTTTTAAAAAATTTTGTTATGCTGAGCAGTGGTGGCTCACGCATTTAATCCCAGCACTTGCGAGGCAGAGGCTGGTGGATTTCTGAGTTTGAGGCCAGCCTGGTCTACAGAGTGAGTTCCAGGACAGCCAGGGCTACACAGAGAAACCCTGTCTCAAAAAACCAAAAAAAAAAAATTGTTATACTTAAAAATTATATGTATGTGTCTGTGTCTGCATATAAGTATGTACATATGAATGCAGGTTCCTGCAGAGTCCAGAAGAGGGCGTTGGATCAAAGATGGGGTTACAGGTTGTTATGAGCTGCCCATTGTGGGCTCTGGGTAGCCAACTCAGGTCCTCCTTAAGAGCAATTGTTTCTTTTGTTTGTTTTCGTTGTGTAGCCCCAGCTATCCTGGAACTTGTTCTGTAGACTAGACTGGCTTTGAACTCACAGAGATCCACCTGTGTCTGTTTCCTGAGTTTTGGGAGCCCAGAGAGTTGCTTCTTAATAATTGAAGGAATCTATTGTGACTCAGTTGGGGGCCCCTTCCAGTAAGATTTCCTGCAGATGGGGTGGAGAGCAACTGTTTATGTTTCTGAGATGTGTTATTGCAGAGACAAGAAGGATAAAAGATGGAGAAAGCAAAGTGTGAGAGGCCTTGGATAAGTCACTGTGCTGCCCAGGGCTTCTTCACCTCAGGTCAGGAAGAGGCCCGTCCCAGGGGGACGCATTTGTGTGACGTTTACACAGAATCAAGGAAGAATGACCATCCATCCATAAAATATCAACCCTTTGTCCAGTTTCTAGGCCTGAGCTACTGCCGAGACTTGGACAGTTGACTGAAGAAAGTGTGCCCTCAGAGGACAGAGCCTTACTGCACCACGGCTCAGCTCATGTGAGGCCCCAACCAACTCCTCTTCTCTTCCTGCCCCCAAAAGGGCTTCTTGGGCCTCTAGCTATCCAGTTCCGGGTTTAAAGGCGTGTGCCACCACACCCAGCTTGCCTCAGTTCTTATCTGAGGTAAAGAATTCAGCTGAGAAACACAGTCTATTTAAGCAGAAGTTGATTTAGAAAAGCAAAAAAACGCGCGCTCCAAACAGAGATTTGAGTGGGCGTGTTAAAAGGGTGTAGCAACACAATACATCGCAGAAGATGTTTTATGAATATGTATGAGGTTCATGGAATATTCATAGAGTAAAGTGGTACTTTCTCGCCTCCCAAATCGTGATAGACTAGCTCTCCCTTTAGGGTCTTTCTTCCTATTTGTGAGATGACCTTTCTCTCACCATCAGCCTTTCCCAGGTGACGGCAGTTCTCTGTCTAGGGTTGAGACTTCTCAAGCTTTCCCACATCTGTGTTAGCACGTTCCTAGGTGTCTTTGTTCAGGTCTTGTTTCTACAGCCATGCTGATGAGGCCTCACGGGTGTAGGCTCTCTGATGTTTCTAGGAGATCGAACTAATTTTAAATGGGTTTAAGTCAAAATGAAAACTAACATCTAAAGGATAAGTGAGATATGTGGGATTATTTCTTGCAGTAGTTCTATAATTAAAACGTATTCGATGTCATATATAATAAAGTATGCACGTGGTTCTTATTTAGCAAACGTAATAATGTTGAGCATGGCCAACAGTCTGTGAGGAAGCACACTATGGCTACATGTAAATAGTAATCAGCCATGTGAGCTTTGCAAACATGGCCCTGCCCCACGGAGATAATCATTGTCTGTATGAGCTTTGCTGGTTCTTCTTCCTCAACAGTCAGAAAAACTTATCTTTTATCTCACTCAGCAATGCAGTCCTCTCTACCTGCTGCCCTGAGGTTCCTGTGATGCTTAATCTGTCATCGTGTGCCCGCACACACACATACACATACAGACATACATACACAATATACCCATACACACACTTTCTCCCTTTCTCTCTCTTTCTTTCCCTCTCCATCTCTCTCTCTCCCTCCCTCTCTCTCTCTGTCTCTCTCTCTCTCCCTCCCCCCTCTCTCTCTCTCACACACACACACACACACACACACATCTAGAATTACCTGAAAAAGAATTGCAATTGAGTCATTGTTACTGTGCACACACACATACACACGCAGACATGCATATACAATATACACACACTTTCTCCCTTTCTTTCTCTCCCTCTCCCTCTCACTCCCCCCTTTCTCTCTCTCTCTCTCTCTCTCTCTCTCTCTCTCTCTCTCTCTCTCACACACACACACACACACACACACACACACACATCTAGAATCATCTGAAAAAGAATTGCAATTCAGTTGTTGTCTTTATCAGTTTGGTCTGTGAACCTGACTTTGAGGGATTGTCTTGATTCTCTGTAATTGATGAAAGAGGGCTCAGCCCACCATGGGTAGCACCATTCCCTGTGCAAGTGGTCCTGAGCTGTATTAGTTAAGCATGAGCTGTCAAGTTAGTTGGCAAGTAGTGTTTCCCCCTGGTTTCTGCTTCAATCTCCTTTCAATGGTGCACTGTAACCTGGAAGTATAAGCCAAATAAATTCTTTCTTCCTGCATTAGTTATTTTTTCTGTTGCTGTGACAAAATGCTATACCATCTAAGGGTCTGATTAAAAGGCTGGAAAAATCTTAGACACAGTCTGAAGGAACAGGTGATAAACTTTATCAAAAGTAAAGATGTACACATATACCACACACAAATGTACATGCACACTTGTGCGCACACACACATACACACACACACACACACACACACACACACAAAATGGGGGGGGGAGATGCAAAGCACACAGAGAAGATTCCTCAAATAGCAGAGCTGGAACTAAGAAATTAAAATCCATTTTCCCCTGGGGGAGTTGGGGGTTTAAGTGGTTTTGGTGCTAGAGATAGGTCTCCTTCCTCTTATTTGTGTCAGTCAGCTTAAAACAAAGCAAGAGAAACGAATAAGGTCACAGCTTTAGGTAAACATTTGTTTATTTGTTTATGGTGGTATAAACACTTCCCTAGCTTTGGGATAGTCAACATAGAAAGGGAGCTGACAGACCCACAGCTTCAAGTAAACAAGTTCAGAACCATCCTTTAGTATATCTGACCAGCCTGGATCAGTCAGTGGGAAGGGTGGCCCTTTTGTCTCAGGTCAAGAAGGTAAGGAAGAAGCCTGAAGTTCTTATCTACCCAAGGTACCTTCCTTATCTGTCTACCTGTCTAGGATGTGTCTAGCTCTTAGTCCCCTCAGCACCATGAGAGAAAGCAGCAAGAGTTCACTTGGGCTTATGGGTCCAGGGGAGGATCCTAGTGGCTGGGGAGACATGGTGGCAGGCAGCTGCAGAAGGAAGCTGAGAGCTACACCTTCAAACAAACATAATGCAGAGAAAGAAAACTGGAAGTGGGGCAACACCGTGAACTCTCAAAGTCTGCCCCCTAATGACTTCCTTTAGCAAGGCAGCAACTACGAAAGGCTTCCTAGCATCTTCTAGACAGTCACTACCACCTGAGGACTAAGAGCTCACTATAAACCTATTGAAGATACTTCTCATGCCACTGCCCTCCGCTAGGCTACTGTTGATCAGAGTTTCTTTCCCAGTGACAGAACGGAAGCTACCTTTCTCTGTAGCTCTGCCCTAGAACCTTTCCTCTCGTGAATAATCCATTCAGTCGCCTGGCTTCTTGGTTCCATGACCTCTTTCACCCTCCTAACTGTAGCCTCTGCTCCTAAATCACTCCATTCTCATCTCTTCCAGACTCATTCACCCCAATGATACTTCTTCAATCATTACTCCTCCAGTCCCCACCCTACCTCTGGACAAGTGACATCACTGCCTTCTTCAATGTCCACTGCCCTCTCCACTCGCAGTTCAGAATCGCAATAATGCTTATTTTTATACACTTCCAACTGCCACTTCATGCCTTCCTCCCCCCGCTTTGACTAAACCCACCCACAGATCAACCCATCTCTCCAAGTTCATATGTGATGGTTAAGATCATGTGTCAGCTTCAGCTCCAGGAGGCCCAGACAGCTGACTAAACACAATTTTTGGAAGCGTCTGGGAAGGAGTTTCCAGAGGAGATCAGCACTTGAATGGGTGGCTAAGCAGTGCCCCTCTACCCTCCAGTCTGCAGAGGGCTTGCAGAGAGCCATAAGTGGAGAGAAGTTGACATCATTCTGGTCACTCTGTCTGACTGAGCAGGAATGTTGGTATGCCATCAGAGCTTTTGGCATTCAGGTGATGAAACCTAGCTGGTGTACGAATCACTGCTCCCTGGACCTCAGCCCTTTGACCTGTACTGCTGGCTTTCCTGAGCGTATAGCTTGGAGACAACAGCAGCCTGTGAGGTTTCTCAGTCTTCATAACTCTATGAAGCAATGCATATATTTTCAGTCACATACATAAACAGAGTTCCTGTTAGTTTTGTTTGTCGGGGGAACACAAACACTCTGAGTTGAACAGTTGAAAGTTGATGGAAAAACAATGATTCACTTTCCTTTTTTCTTCCTTCCTTTTTTCTCTTTTCTTTTTTTCTTTCTTTTGTCTTTCTTTCTCCCTTTCTCAGGATCAGTGTCTGCCTATGAAGAAGCCCAGGCTGTCTTTGAAATTACAACTCTCGTCTCAGTGGCCACAGTGCTAGGATTACAGGCAGGAGGACCACACTTAACTGAGACTAGTATATATTTAATGTGAGATAGGGCTGTGTTGTGGGGTCCAGGCTGGCCTCAAAGTCCTTAGTTTGAGCAATTCTCCTACCCAAGCCCCCCCATGTAGTTGGGCCTATGGGTGCACGGGTACTACCCAGGCTCCAACCCTCACTTCAGGTGCATGGCCAAAGTCTGCAGAAGCTTAGAGGCACCCCCCACCACATTCATCTCTCATGAACCCCTAGGGAATTCAGTTCTCATGGTACCCTGCCACCCCTAATCCCTGTCTCAATAGTTTCCTTGTTTAAATTTTTGTACTCATTTCATACTTCAGCACAAAAGCCCAAAGATTGTCAGGGGCTCTTTACTTTTCTGCCACAGATCCCAGCTAGAAGAAGTGAGTTTCCCTCCCTTCAGCATAAGGGTTTCTATCTAGTTTGATTCCTTCCATCTCTGCTTGGCTAAATATGTGCTATGTGAATCACAGGCCATTCAAGAAAGAATGCTTGCTCTTCTCTCCTAGATCCTCACATTCCATTCAGATACCAACCTGTATCCTTGATCCTGTTTGATTCCTCCACCGGTGACCAAAACAGCCTTTTAAAGATGAAAGTCAGATCGAGGCACTTGCAGAAAACCCATCTGCTGGGAGAGGTGTCCCCTCAAATGACTCCGGTGATGAAGATCAGGGCTGCAGTGTTTAGAGGCCTGGCTTTGGAGGAAGCAGCTCCTGGGGGCTGGAGCTCATCAATAGAATCATCTGTTGATGGGTCAGTAACTGAGAAAATGCCTTACAGCTGGATCTCGTGGAGGCATTTCCTCAAGCGTGGCTCCTTTCTCTGTGATAACTTCAGCTTGTGTCAAGTTGACACACAAAACCAGCCAGTACATTCAAACTTATCTCTCTCTCTCTCTCTGAGTTTGTCTTACCTCTCTAATGCATGTCTTGGTAAGGACAACAAATCTCGTTGCAATGGTTAGTTTCTTTCTTAACTCACATTTGTTTTTATGTATACATGTCTGTGCGTGCTCGTGCGCATGTCAAAGTGTATGTGTGGGAGTCAGAGGACGGGCTGTGGGAGCTGCTTTCTTCTTCTATGGTCCAAGTCTTGGGGCTCAAATTCAAATTTATAGGCTTAATCACAGCAATACAAACCTAACTGGGACACTGTGTAAGCATCCTACCTTCGAGCTGAAACTAACTAGTTGTTAGTCCCAAAGAATGCTATGCTCACTTGATGTTGCACGTTCTGGTCCCTTTACTTGGGATGCCTGCCCACTTGTCTGGAAAACTTGATACTTTTTGTATTGGTCAGGATTCTCTAGGGGAACAGACCCAGACCTTATAGAATAAATATATATGTATATATAGTAATGTGTATGTATATCCAGGATTTATTATCTATTATATATGGGATATATCGTTCATATATGAGGTTTATTAGAATGGCTTACATATTGTCATTCAACTAGTTCAAAAATGGCTACCTACCAATGGAAGTTTTGAGAATCCAGTAGTTGTTCAGTCCACAAGGCCATGCATCTCAGCTGGTCTTCAGTGTACACCAGAATCCTGAAGAAGTAGCTTCCAATGCCAGCGAAGGAATGGACTTGCCAGACAGAGGAAGAGCAAGTAGGCAGAGAGCAAGCTTCCTTCTTCCATGTCCTTTAGAAAGTGTGGCCCACATTAAAGGTAGATTTTTCTCACCTCAAAAGATCCAGATTCAAACTTGGTCTTCCCACTTCAAATTATTTAACTAAGGAAAACATCTCTCCCAGGTGTATCCAGCTGCTTGGGTTTTTAATTCTGGAAGCAGTCAGGTTGACAATTAAGAACAGCCATCACACTCTTTAAACCCTGGCTCAGAAGCATCCTTTGTTGCAATGCTCAGTTATAATTTTGGATATGACAAAGGTATTTTCACCCACCTCATATAATTTATTGAAGTTAGTATGCGTCTCTCTATTTAGACATGGTTTCCTGGTGGCCGGCTGTCTACCAGTAGAATCCCTCCTCCTAGCGTTCCCTTAGCTGCTGTTAGGCACTCTAAAGGTGCTTGTTGAGTCTATCTTTCCATGTTTGATTCTATACACATTGATGGAAGGGTATTTATTCATCTCTGTGTTACTTCCCTTCCAGGGTCTTAGGCACAGATGAAGCTCAATTAAAACAAACAAACAAAAACAATCCAAGGAATTTAAGTACTGAACTTTGAACTTTGGTCCTTGAAGAAGATAAACATTTCATCTCGTCCTGCTGCCAGAAAAGCCACTGTCACCTTGCTAAGCGGTGTCGCAATGACCTTAAGTTAAGCAACAGTTCAGAAGAAGAAAAAAATTGCTGTCACCTCTGAGGCACTGCTTTGGGGAACAGGAAGTAAAAGGAAATGACTTAATTTTTATTTTAGAACTACTCTATTTCCTATTTTCTCTGTCTTCTGAAAAGCACTTTTTTTTACAGTTGTTTTGAGAAGTTTCAAAGCCACGTTAAATTACACATTTCTAGACTTACACAGTGACTCCCTGGATGCCCCTCCACCAACATCTTTCCACACCAGCTTTCACATCCCTGCCCACTCACACACACACACACACACTCACACACACACACACATACACACACACACACAAATACACACACTCACACACACACAGTTCCCATTTCTCTCTGCTGACAGCAGGCATCTGTCCACACAGCTCTTGGTCCCTGCCTGCATCTCGCCTAATTAAAAAAAAAAAATGTTGTTTTCCAGCAGGTAAGAATCACTATTATACTGAAGACAATCAATGTTAATTCAACAAAATCATCTAGCATTCGGACTTCGATTTCCCTAATTGTCCTCTGAATAACCTTGGCTGCACCTATTGTCTTGATTGAGAATCCAATCAAATTTCTTGAAGTGATCTGGCTTTTCCTTCTCCCCATACACTTTGCCAATATTGTCACTTAGCTCTGAAAAACCCAGCCCAGTTAACCTGCAAAATGCCTACTCCATGGATTCTTCTGCATCCTGGATCGCTTTTTCTGGTGCTATGGTGAAACACAGAACAAAACAGTGTGGGGGAGGAAAAGGCTTTGTAGCAGCCTATCTTCCCACGTCATATTGCATCACTGTAGGGAGTCAGAGCTCAAGCAGAAACCTGGAGACTATGGAGAAATGCTGTTCTGCCTTCTCCTAGGTTTATGTTCAGATATGTTTCCTATACAGCCCAGGCCAACCTGCCCAGGATGACACTGCCCGGGAGTGGGCTGGCCCCACTTCTATCCACTAGCAAAGAAGGAAATGCCTCACAGACATGGCCATAGGCTAGTCTCATGGAAGTGGTTCTTCACTGAAGTTCCCCCATCCCAGGTGTCTCTACCTTGTGTGAAGTTAGCAAAACCCTAACTAGCACATTCTTGTCTGTTACATCAGCATGTGATGGAGGTGAACCCTTTCCAGGATATTTGGTCCTGAGGTGCCCTTCCCTGGCATCTTTAGATCAGGAACTTAAGAGTCAGATTGTCCTGGTGCCAACATGACAGGATGTGGACATGGCAGGTCCTGGCAGGTTTCCTCAAGGTAAAGGTCACATAGCCTTTGAAATTAACGAGTAACTTGTGAGGTCATGGGAATACCGTTTTCCCTGGAGTCTTCTCTTCAGTGGGCTCTGTGACTCATTGGTTATCACTGTCTAAATACTAAGTTATTATTATTAATATTAAAAATTTTTTAAATTCACTATATTATAGTCATTTACCAGGATTCTTTATCCTCAAAACTTTGGATCTTGGGTTCCTGAGATCCCTTTTGGTCTTTGGTTCAGAACTGTTAGGGTGTTTATGAGGATGCCTTTGCCTTCTGGCATACAAGATGTTCTCAAGTAGACCTAGCATCATCATCTAAGGCACTTGGTTCTCTTTAGCAGTCACTGATATTCATAATGCAATATCTGGTCCGTAAGTGAGCTCACTCCTGTGGATTTATTATTGACATGAGGCTTTTTTTCAGCCAAAAAGTAATATTAGACCACTACCCTTTACTCTTGCTTAAACCCTGGCCCAAAGGGTGCCCCACAATCCCTCCGTCCATGCCCTAATGTTCTTCCACTGGAAACCTGCATCAGTTCAGAGCTAAAGAAACCTTCAAGGCGTTGATTTTGGGCTTCTCTGTGGATGCCAAGCTTCTCACTGGAAGTGGCATCAGAGGAAAGCGGGGTCCATTTCCCTGTGAGCCTGCTAGAATGCACCCAGGCTATGATGTCTTCCAAATGGGTCCTCAAGGAAGGGGAGACCTTTACTCATAATAGAAATGATGTTTTCCAAGGGAGGTGATTGTCTAATTGGACATTATGCAAACCCACACACTATGACCTGATTCATAAGAGGCCAATGTGGACTTCCTCCCAGTGGCTTCTGGGCTATCTGTAACTGGAGAATTAGTTAAGGACAGGGTGGCCTTTGCAGTTTTTAACCCTGAAGATAACCTGCTTCCAACACAGACTTACTGAGCCAGGTACCTTTGGGGAAGCATTTCCCCAACCCTCAGCTATGAACTGAATATTCTGCAGAGTGCTGAGGCTGAACTGTGCCCATGAAGAAAGACTGGTGTCTATTTCTGATTCTTCATGCTGCATCAACTCCAGCCCCTATTGGCTGTGACGAGTTCCATCCTTCCTACAACAGTCTGGGATGCTGCTGTCTCTTGTAAAGTCAAGGAGAACGGTCTGAGAGAGCCTGTACAACAAGAAGTTACGGAGCTGTTGTGTTCTATTGAGTCTAACATAGCTACATTTTCAAGGTACCTCCCATCTCTAGGCCTGGTAAGATGGGGAGAAACAGAACTGTCTTAGGTTGGGAAGGGAGGTCATTTGTTAAAGAGTTTGCCTTGCATGTACAAGGCCCCTAGTGCATCGCCAGAGATCCCCCACCCCCAAGTGGTAACTTGTGCTTGCAATCCCAGCCCTTGGCTCATTGGACAGCCAGCCTAGCCTTCTTTGTAATTTCTGGCACGTTGAGTAATGACCCCCAGAGGCTGTTCTGTGGCCTCCATATTCACTTATGTACATGCATACCCACGTACATATATGCATCTGAACATAAACCCACACAGGTGAAAGCACACATATACATACACACACACACACACACACACACACACACACACCCCAAGGAGGAGGAGTAAGAGAAGGAAGAGGAGGAGGAACATCAAAGCACGTTCTCCCTAAAAGCCCATATGCTCTCTTCTTGATCAAGCATCCACAGGAGAGGTGTGGACGGGGCTGAAGATACAGTGGTTGGGGTGTGAAAAGGCTGAGAAGCCAGAATAAGGGTTTTACGGTTTCAGCAAGAGCACAGGCGAGAAATGTATTTAGCGTGTGCATTGAGGGTAACTGGGTCTGCCCCTAGTCGGGTCCCCAGATCAGAAGTGCCTTTAGAGACAGACCAGGGCTCTGGGAGGCTGCCTCTGCTTGTTTGGCTTCCTAGTTCTAGAAGGGGCTAGCTGAGAACACCAAGGTGGGTGTCTTGCTCGGCTTGGTGTTGGGCACTTGTTCCCAGGCTTCTTTCTTGGTCCACTTGCCGCCCTCTCTTCTCTTCATCTCCCCCCGCCCCCTCCCTAGAGTGGCCCGGTTCACTCTAAGACCCTTCCAGATGCCTCTGGCTGTTTTCTCCCTCCTATCTACAATAAAATCCTCTTCTTAACCATACCTAGGAGCGATCATGACCTCATTTTCACTTAGCAGGGTGGCGTTTACGGAATCTATGGTGGCAGGAGTGGGTGGCGGAGGCTCTTCCTTCCTTGGCAGATCAGTAAGCAGAAAGCAGAAAGCCGGACTGGTAACAGGCCCAGACTACAGCTTTCAAAGACGTCCGCTAGTGATTTTCACTGGGTGGACCCCCACAACCTAAGTGCTCTACAACCTTTTAAAATAGTACCTAATGTTGGGGACTGAGTGTCCAAAATACGAGTCTACCAGACACCTTAGAGTCAAGCAGTAACTAACATTCTGCTTCTGGCCCACAAAGATTACACTCATTTTTGCGGCACAAAATGTAAAAAGCAGAACAAAAGGGGTCGGCAAGGCCAGACCCGTGAGTCGACTTGTGGACATAACCAGTGTGACAAAGCAGATCTCATCGTTGAAAAGACCAGTAGAGCAAGGAGCCCCGAATAGAAAGCCCCGCCCATCAATCCTTCAGCTAGGGGCGGGTCCTTGGGAGCTCCTCCCTCCTCTTTGTTTTAAAATTGCTGGATCTTGACAGTCCTCTCCACCACACAGAGAGGGGTGTGACAAATCAGGATGCGCCATGGGACAGCTAGGATGGGCTTTTCTAGGCAAGGAGCACTCCACCCAGTTCACCGCCATTGCCTTTTTAACTGGACACCACTGTTGTGGCGGAAGAGTGAAACAGATGCCGATGACGCTCATTAGTTGCCTAGGAAACCCAGCTGCCCACTCCTGGAGAGCTTGAGGGTCAGTGGGAGGCTGGCTTTGGGGAAGACCCTGGCTTCAAGTGCGTCTCATCTTCCTTGAGAAAGGAGGAAGGCCTTCAGGACCACATCTAGATAACCTGGAATGAAACCCCAAGGGTCATTTTGGGAGACAGATCTGCTCAGTGGAGTGCAGTATCTGGCTTAGAGAGGGATGTGCAGGAACGAGGATACACGTGGGCCAGTGTGGCATTATGATGGGGCGAGAAGTCTGTGCTTGGTCTTCCTCCTCAGCTCCAACGTAGGACATCTCGATCTCTTGGAAGTTCCCAAACCCCAAAATTGAAAGCAGTATAGCCCTGTATTCATAGGAAACCTTTTCATCATCCTGAAGTGACTTCACAGGCCCCTAGATAGCCCTGGGGTAGGTGTTGGTAGCCAGAGGAGCTAACCTTGTGACTAGAGTGTGCGCTACACTTAGACCTCTGGAGAAAATAGAGGGTAGAGATTGGGTTATCTGGCAATAATCAGTGGTTTCCTCACACTTGCCTACAGTCTTCTAAATGAAGATTGCAGGGAGGTTTATGATTGGTGAACATCATTTTGTGCCAAGATGATGGACACATGCCCCAGTGGGATAGAAGCTTCATTTTAGGGTAGTTTGGGACCCTGCCCTCTGAACTTCATTTATGTCTCTTCTTTCCTTTATAATGAGCTGGTAACAGTGACTTGTATTAGTCTACAAAATGGGGCAGTCTTCCAAACTGTGCAGTCAATCCACCGGCGCTACTGCTAACCCCTGGTGGTGAGCGTCAGAAGTCCCATGTTGACAACTGGTATGAAAATACACACATTTGATGTCAGAAGTGTTGTGAGAGTAACAGCTTGGCAGTGGAGAGAGAAAGCATCAATTTTTTAGTGAAATGATCTGCAAGGCTGTGAACCATGAACAACACAGGACCTTAGTGCGAATGCTTCACTGGTACAGAGAGCATTTGAATCGTTGATGCTCTGGCTCTTTAGTTAGCACTGGCTGTGGATTTATTCTTGGCTTATGGTGACATACATCACAGTGAAACTGCAGGGCCTGCAGTCACCAGACAGGTGTCAAACCCAGTGCACACTTTAAAGGATGGTTCGTACGGTGGAACTTTCATAGCTCTTTCGTTATGTTCCTTGAGTCTAATTTTAGCACACAGAATACCCCAGGAGACTGGAGGCCTGAATCTGAGACCTGGATTTAGAGATAATGACATCCTGATTTTGCCTGAGTGATGGAAGCTGAATTGGAGTTCCCGGAACCTTTGGAGACTGGCATCTTAATTCTGTTACTTCTTTCACAGAAGACAGAGAAAAACGAGGACAGCAAAGAAACCCACTATCTTGAAAAAGTCAAGAAGATCAAACCTTGCTAACAGAGTCAGGCTCTCTTCTTCTCTCTATGTCTATCTGAAAGTTTTTGCACATATAGTAGTTCCTTGGCTTATCAAGGGGTTAAACGTGGACAAACCCCTTAAGTTCATTTTATATGCTCAGCCTACTGTGTGCCCTTGGTCATACACAGTACACTGATGGAACCATCTCGTTGATTTCCCTCACAATAATACAGTTGGAAGATGTTGCCAGAGGCCGCTTTCCACGCTCAGAGTACAACGCCACTCACTGCTAGCAAATGCAAAAGTTCAAGGTGGTTTCTACCGAGGGTTCCTTGCTTTCATAACCTCAAAAGTTTTAAGTTGAACAAGTGCAAGCTGGGACTAGGAATACACTGTACCATGCTGTCACACTGGCTGGCCGGGGCCTCTGAATTCAACTTGATCATCACACCAGGCTCTCATCCAGGATATTCTGTGTGCCTGGATCTGTGTCTTGGTCAAGATGCCTGCTGGCCTCTGAGCTACAGTCACTGTGTCCACTCACATGACATTTCCAAAATTTATCCCAAATGAAACCATCTGCCTTCCAAAGCAGCCACTTCTTCCTCCCAATGTCATAGCATCTTTCCTACTCCTGTGACAAAACACCATGACTGAGTAAACTTACAAAAGAAATCATTGAATTGTGGCTCAGGATTCCAGAGGGTAGCAGAGCCTGTGACCAACATTAAGAGGAACATGGCAGCAGGCAGGCAGGCAGGCAGGTAGACAGACAGACAGACAGACAGGGTACTGGAGCAATAGCTGAGGGAAGGAAGGAGAGAGGGAGGGAGGGATGGATAAACAGAGAGACAGAAAGAAATGACACAGAGACAGACACACAGAGAGACAGATATGTAGACACACAGAGAGATAGAGACACACAAATCCATAAACAGACAGCTAACTTGTGAAGGGGCTTTTGAAACCTCAAAGTCACCTTAGTGACACATCTCCTAATCCTTCCAGAGAGACACTTCCACCAACTTTTGGACCAAGAATTCAAATATTCAAACCTATGGGGGCATTCTCATTCAAACCACCACATTCATTTTAGTGAATGACTAAAAAAGAAAAGAAAAAATAAAAACAGGTAAGAACTCCTATGGAGGGGGGGGTCTTACCTCTGCTGTGACTCTCATTGCTCTCAGGACAAACTAGAAACTCTTAGTGTCACATGGAAAGAAACATGCTGATCTCTTCTTCTCCCACCGTGTCCTCTTGCTCAGAAATCTCCATGCTCTCCTCTGAGGGCCTGATGCGTCTCTTCTTCCGAGGTCCATCTTCCCAGCCTCAGGCTCTGCGCTCTTTGTTTGTGCGGTGGCCACAACAGCCTGGCTCATCTATACACAGGCAATCTTTGAGCTGTGTTCAGCAGACAGCGGTTGAAGAAATAATGACAGATGCAGAAACCCAAGGCGGAAGAAAGGATCAAAAATGTCCCCAGGCTAAATCCAAACAACGACAAAGTAAAACGACAAAGCAAAACAAAACCAGGCTGCAGACAGTACTAAAGCAGTGGGCAGCTGCTAACTGTGCTCTGGGAAGGGACCAGAAGTTGTGGAGTTGTGGTACCACAGTCACGCTTGCAATGTGTGTGTGTGTGTTTGCACTCTTGAGTAAGTACACACTTGTGTCGTTGAGGATAGACAGAGACATACCTTTTGGAGGTGCACTCATATTTCACTATGTTGAAATTTAACTACATGCCTCTGTATCAGTTACTTTCCTGTTGCTGGAACAAAACACATTGGCCACGGCAGTTTACAGGAAGAGTTTACTTTTAGGCTTACTGTTCTAAGAGGTGAGAGTCCATGTAGGTGAGCCAAGGCATGGTATCATGAGCAGGAAGCTGAGGACTCACATCTTGAACCACAAGCAGGAAGGAGAGGGGGATAGCTCAAAATGGCATGAATATTTAAACTCTTAAAGCCTGTCTGCAGTGATACAGTTCCTACAACAAGGTCACACCTCCTGAGGCTCCCTGAACAGCACCTAATTACCTGGGGACTAATCACTCGGATGCCTGAGACTATAAAAGGGGCCCTTCTGATAGCATCACTGGCTTTCTGAGAAGAGGATGTGAGGCTCCGGCTGGTATGCTCCCCTTCCCTTTCTTGTGTGCTATGACCTTCTACTATCAGATAACGCAACTAGAAGGCACTTGGCAGATGCTCTTGGATTCCCTGATTCAAGAACTATGAGACAAATAAACCACCGTTCTTTATAAACTGCCCAGGCTTGGGTATTGTGTTACAGCGACCTGATGGCCTGACAGTGTGGCCTCAGTTCTTATTAGTTTTTATTATTTAAATCTTTTATCATTACTCTCTCTGTGTGTGTGTGTGTGTGTGCGCGCGCGTGCAGGTATGTATGGTTGTACAGGCACACATGTACTTGGAGGGGAGCTCTTCTGCCACATGGATCCCACCACTGACAATGGTTATCAGGGTTTGTAGCATGCATCTTGCTTTGCAGAGGTATCGCATTATCTCCACTTCCTTTCAATGAGCCATTTTGAAGTCTTCAAAGGAAATCCATTCTGGAGTTGGAGCAATGGCTCAGTGGGTAAGAGCCAGCACTGCTGTTGCAGAGGCTCTGACTTCAGTTCCTGATACCATGTTAGAAGGCTCACAACCATTTGTAATTGCAGCTCTAGAGGATCTGATGCCCTCTTTTGGTTACTACCAATACTTATAATAGCGTTCGAGTACACACACACACACACACACACACACACACACACACCTAATATATACTTTAAAAATAGAATCTTAAAAAAAAATCTTTTTTTTTTTGGAAGACAGGACAGTGGTCTCGTTAGCTGGCAAGTGACTTGGAATGATAGACAGTGGAACCACTAATCAGTGATTAATGGGGCACTATCAAAGTTGGGCACATAATATGGCTTTTACTTTCCAGTGAGGCCAGAAGGGTGAGGATGTGGGACCCAGCAGGACCCAGCTGTAGCTCACATCTGCCTCTCTCCCTTCCAGGTGCCGAACCAAAGGATTAAGAGCAGCTGATAAGGCACCAGGCACAAACATTCTTTAAACCAGACACCTAGGAATTAAATAAGTTTGACATTGGTGCAAAAGATGAAGTAAAGCCCAAAGAAGGGACGGCTACCTTGGGCAGAAGATGGAGTTACTCAAGAAACATGGAGGAGATGTTCAGAGAAGCCTCTCAAACCAGGACAAATGATCACCGACCAGAAGTTGGCCAGTCTCTTCACTGGACAAGGGCATCTACAGAAGGAGCTAACGGAGGTGAAGCTCAGCCTGTGCTCTGTTTTCTAAGCCGTGCTCCCTGCTGTGGGCTTCATCTGCTGAGAACTGGGGATGCCTTTTCTAATTTGCACAAAGTCACTGCACGCATGTACAGTGGTCCCAAGAAAGCCTTTGTGTTGCTATGTACATATAATCTGCAGATATGACCTCTTCTTGGACAGAGAAGAAAAATATGATCTCTCTTTGGTGTAAGGTAGTGACACCCAAATGGGGGACCCCAACAGGTGTCTGAGAGGCCAGCCCTTCATGGGAGGTTGTTTGTTTGTGGTAAACACATCCTTTAGGAGAAGCTGGTCAGATACTTCTGGCTTAGATAGTCTTGTTTTTACAAGCTCCACAGACAATCAGCCAGACACAGGAAACCAATTACTTTTATGTTTCAGGCACTAGATCAGGAAATAGGGTCGGACAAGGCTGCGAGGTGGGGTCAAATCTCCTTTTCCACTGTTGCTGTTACATAATGTTCTTATTGATCTGTGCTTAGAGTCAGCTATTAGGCCAGTGACTATAAATGTCCCGAAAGTTGGGAATAAGGAATAGAAAGCTTGGTAGGATAAGGATAGAAATGATTGGAAAATACTAATCCACGAAAGACTATCTACAGCAACAATAATCTGTACAACACGCTCAATGGCTCCTCTTCTTGAGAACTGTGGAGACACTGCAGGAATCCTACTTTTTAGAAGAGAAAGACAAGCGGCCTCCAAGAGTCCCTATGTGCTTTGTGTTAGCCTTTTCAAGATCTGTTGGTTTTTGAACTGTTTTTTTTTTTCCATCCAGTAGCTACAATTTTTTTCCTCTCTCTCATATGGGGGTGGAGCGCTTTCTGGCTTCCCTGTTCTTTTCTGATATATATTGTCTAATTATGTAGCTCATTAGTATTTGTGACTCTAGTCCCAAAAACCATCAAAGAGTGTTAAATAGAAACAGCCTCCCTGTTGGGCAGTGGTGACACAAGCCTTTAATCCCAGCACTTGGGAGGCAGAGGCAGGCAAATTTCTGAGTTCGAGGCCAGCCTGGTCTACAGAGTGAGTTCCAGGACAGCCAGGGCTACACAGAGAAACCGTGTCTCAAACAAACAAACAAACAAAACAAAACAAAAAAACAACAAAAAAAGAAAGACAAAAGAAAGAAACAGCCTCTCCCCAAGACCTGTTTTTAATTGTTTATTTCGAGTCAGGGTCTTACTGTGTAGCTTTGGCTAGACTCATAGACCAGATTGGGGTTGAACTCACAGAAATCTTCCTGCTTCTGTTTCTGCTTCTGTCTCCCAAGTGCTGGAGTTAAAGCCATGCACCACATCCAACTTGCTGAAAGTAGGGAACAAGACTTAAGGCTTCCACCCAACATCAGGTTTTTTTTTTTTTTTTTTTTTTTTCGTGCTCAGGGCTGAGTAAATTACTTGGGCATCACAATGATAATTAGACAAAGAGTAATTACTCAGTAATACCAATTTATGTATCTCCACTAGTGTCTCCTTGCAGTCTACAAGTTTTCAGGAATTATTAGAGGTCAGAGGTAAAGGAGGACACGGGGATAGAGAAATTAATCCAGTCTTTGTCTGAGCAGCCTTTCCTCTATAGTTATTTGCAGAGAGGGGGAAGATAACCCTTCAGAGGGCTGGAGAGATGGCTCAGTGGTTAAGAGAACTGACTGTACTTCCAGAGGTCCTGAGTTCAAATCCCAGCAACCACATGGTGGCTCACAACCATCTGTAATGAGATCTGATGCCCTCTTCTGGTGTGTCTGAAGACAGCTACAGTGTACTCATATATAATAAATAAATAAATCTTTGAAAAAAAAAGATTTATAAAAAAAAAGCCCTTCAGAAAACAGAGCTGTTCTGGAAAGATTCATCATTAAAGGGAAATAAGGAATGAAGAGGGAAATCACACACAGCAACCAGAGTGTAGCCTTTTGGTGACTCCCTTGCCAGCAGCTTTAACTGCATCCACAGATCCTGACGACAATAGTTAGAATTTAGGGGGAGGAGGAACGTGAGGAATCTTGGAAACTTGTTTCTGACAGTTTATCAATCCTGGGTTTGGACCACAGGGATACCATGGTCCTGGATCCTCTTACTCGGGTCTGTGTCAGGTACTAAGCAAAGCCCACATTACATCCAGAAGCATCTTTATTTATCCAAAGCTTCTCCACCAAGGCCAAGAAGGTCCTACACTGGACAAGGTTGTTTGTGTGGGGAGGATGACTGACTTGCTCCCACACTGTCTTTACACTACTCCCAGGACCTCTTTGCATGGAGTTGTCACCTGGGTGCCCCTTAAAAACTGGCAAGTTGTCACTGTTGAGTAACAATGTCCTTGAAGAGAACAATGACCGATCTATACCTGCCACTCATGTAACCTTTTCTCAAGCTGAACTCCCAACAAAAAGCACGGCTCCCTCTGGCCACGCCCACTGTGCCTCCCTGAGCTGTAACAAGTCAGGAAAGATGCGATCTACATCCCAAACCCTTCTGAAGCATGATTTTTGGATGCAGTTTAAAAGGAGAAATCGTTTGGTATTGAGGATTTCCACCACCGCATTTATCAATTTTAAGTGGTACCTTTTGGATTGAGAGTCTCTTGCAGGAAGAAGTCACATCCACAGGACCCATCAGTGTACCAGGCACATAGTGGGTGGTCAACAAATCTTTGTGTGAACCCTAGACATGTGATTCCTTCAAATACAACATTCTCAGACAACTGCCTATCTCTAGCCTGCAATGTATAAATAAATTTTTGCATACATAGACACAGAGGTATACACTGGCCATCTAGATTAGCATTACAAACATTAACCCAGGGCAATGGTCTCTCATTGCTTTGAGAACGCACCAGATCCATCCCGTGAATGCAGGCTGGATACAGACCATGATCAGAGGATGCCAGGTACCCTGATGCACCAGCTCTCAGGATTGAAGGAGAGTATTTCGGTCTAGAGAAACGAACAGAGACAGGACATGCACAGCAGTCCTTTTAGTCTTCCCCACATTCAACCAGGAGAACCACATGGGCAGCTCTAGGATTCTCCACCTCTGAGGCCGCCTTGTGACACGCACAACAGATCTCTTGAAGCAAGCACCTCCAAAGCTTGGCACACTGGCAGAGCCAGGCCACAGGCCACCCTCTGGCTTCTATGCTTCCTGATCAGCTCACTGACATTCTGCAAAGAACAACTCTCACTTCGGAGCCAACAGCTCACTTAACTAGGAGCCTCTTCACCAGCGTGTGCCCTGTGGTCTGGCGGGTCCTCACTCTTCCAATCAGAGGGCCAAACCAGAAGTCCTTCCTTGATTCCAAATGTGCTTTTTCTTCCTTTCCCAAGTCAGCGTTTGTATCTGACACTGTTAGGCAGGGTGTTCCTGCAGGGGACCTGGACAAGGGCATGCTGAGTCCTGAGTGCGTAAATACATGGCCAGGAGCACCCAGTTATTTTCTTCAATACTAAAGGATGGACGACTGACTGTCTGCTCTGGCTGGAGAAAGTAAGAATGTCTCCTCTTCCCCCTTTTAAAATCGAAAGCCCAGACTCTCCTTGGGGTGAGTCCTCTACCTGGACCCCTCAGCTGGAAGGGAAGGGGGAGTATTTTCGTTGGTCCCTAGCTCCCCAGGGACGCCGCCCAGCTCGCACTCACAGAGATGAGCCCAGGATGTGCAGCCAGACCCAGGGCGGCCCCGCCCCTACACGAACTTGACCGCACCCTCTTTCCCGGCGCGGCCAGGCCTGACGTCACAAGGCACCCAGCCGCCAGCACCCCGCGGTGCGCACCCTGCGCCCCGATCGGTCCCCGTTGTCGTCTCCGCTGCTCTCCCGGCGCTCACCGCCAGGCGCGCGCGCGCCCGCGTGCCCGCCCGCCTCCCTCCCTGTCCCCGTCCCCATCCCCGTCCCCGCCTGCAAAACACCGCTGAAGATGGCGAGCCCAGCGCCCGAGGAGCACGCCACCCAAGGATGCCCGGCTACGGAGGAGCAGCAGCCACGACCCGGGGTTCCCGGGGACGAGGCAGGGCCGGAGGGCGCGGGGCCGCAGGTGGAGGAGGCCGCCGGCAGGGTGGCCGCCGCCCTGACCTGGCTGCTCGGGGAGCCCGTGCTGTGGCTGGGCTGGCGCGCCGACGAGCTCCTGAGCTGGAAGAGGCCGCTGCGCAGCCTGCTCGCCTTCCTGGGTGCCAACCTGCTGTTCTGGTGAGCGCTCGGGCTGGGTGGGGGCGCCCCAGAGGGCAGGTGACCTTGGGGCGCCCATGGCCGGATGTGACCTGGCTGGGGAAGGGGGTGCGGCGGGGGGGGGGAACTGGGCGCCGCTGCGGTGGAAGTGACAGCCTGGTCCCACTTGCTTGGTCACCTGTCTGAAACAGGTAGTCACCCACTTCAACTTTCCTCCAGACGCACTTCCCTGTGAGTGGCTGTCACCCTTGCTGCGGGTGTCCAGTCTCCAAGGGGAGGTGATGGTCAGCTGACCCACGTGTGCTCCTGTATCTAGGGATGTTCCAGAGCTCTTGAAAACTTCAGCCCTGGTATTGTTAACTCTCAGGTCTTGACCTGTACTTTCAAGTATGGGCGTACAGAGGCCCGTGGGCTTGAATTAATTTTTGCACCTACGGAGGCGTATCTGGGCCACCTTTGGTACACTCTAAACACTGCTGCCTTCGTAGGCCACCAGAGATGGGCAGTGAATGATTTATTTTCTTTTCCCCTGGAGGGTAGGATTTACTGTCTTTGATCCCAGATGAGAAAGCAGGAGGTAAACAAACAGGTGGATGAGGTACATCGCCCCGCCCCAAGATTGCACAGCTGTGGGAGTGGGGTGGCGTGGAGGTGGGGTGGGGTGGGGGGTAGTAATTTCAGAGGAACTCCTGAGGGAATAGACGAGGGATTTTCTTTGAGTAGCCCCCAATCAACAGGTTTGCCTCACCAGAAAGTCTTCGTTCTGCTTAGGTAAGCATCAGGCAGTGTCTGGCTCCATCACGGGATGCCGAGCCTTAGCCTTATCGTCTGGTACTAGTTCATCAAGGGTGAAGAAAAACCTTTGTTTGCTAAGTGTCTTCATAACGTGCACGGCCCTCGAAGTACAGAATAAGCAGTTTCACTAACAAGTAACTATTTACAGGATGTAGATTTCTTAACCCCAAAGTTGGGAAATAAATAAACGCATAAAAAGAGACGTAGCCTGTTATTTTTTTTTTCTAGATTAATAACTTGAGCAACGTGAAGGATTTTCTTCAGATCCCTGCTGGTCTTGGTTTACTCTGAAAACGAGCTGTGTCTTGTTGCTGTCTGTGGATGTTAATTAACTTTGAGTCTCTCAGCATTGCTGTTTCTGGAGTTTATCCCAGGTCTCTATCCTGTTGTAAAGTTACCTTAGGCCTTAAATAAAGAGGTCATATCATGATGAACTAGGCTGGCCAAGACACCAAGTCTCAGGGCTGTATCTCAATTATTTACTAATAAGCAGCGTGTTTTAGATTTTAAAGTTTTATTTACTTAAAACCACCACAGTTCTAAAGCTTGAAGGTACAAAAAAATGTAAACACTTTGAAAATCTCCCTTTGAAAATCTCTTTCCCACGCCCATCACAGCTTCCTCTCAGAGGCCACATGGGCTGCTAGCTCTCTGAGGTTTTTTGTTTTTTGTTTTTGTTTTTTTCTCTCTTTCGGATGGTGCCTGTTTCAGCAGAAGTTCTCTGTGTTGTGTAGACTGTGGGCTGGCATAGTAAGGATTCCTTGTTTAAGGGTGGGTGCCTTGTTGATGACTCCTTGTTTTGTCAATGCATAGAATTCCTTCCCAACAGCATTGACCCTGCCTTGGAGTTCCCAGCATGTGCATTTTGAGTGTGCTTCACTGAGTCTTTGGTGTGTATCATTTTGTGCATATGAAACCTTTTAAAGGGCGAGTCCCACAACAGAGACAGTTGGGTCAGAGGGCACGCACCCTTGCTTTTTAATGGCTGTCACTGTCTTGTGTGACACCATACTTGTATGACCACCATATTGTTGTTGGGGTTCTACCAGATTATTTGCTCACCCACAGTGAGTGTGACAGCTTGGACCTCTATACTCTTGCCAAGAAGCTTTTGAAAAACGTTTTTCTCTTGTAAATCTAGTAAGTGGAAAGGGCACTTTGGTATGGTTTTAAATTGGCACTTGTCTAAGACTGAATGCTTTTCTTATGCTCAGGGGCACTGTGATGGTCTTTTCTCTGCAGTGCCTATTTGTCTACAGCAAGTCTGGTTTGTTTCTTAACATTGATCTTCTTATTGACTTTCTGGAGCTCTTTTTATATGATGGATTTTACACAATTAATGTAAGGAGTTACGAACATGTTTTCCTGTGATGTATTCTTGCATGTATGCATTTGTGTGTGGGTGTGGTATGTGAGAGTTTATGTGTGTTATGGTCCATATCTATGTGTAGAGGCTATAGGGCCTCATTACTTGCTCTTGTTATTTTTTTCCAACAGGCTTTCTCACTAACCCTGGAGCTCACAAACGTGGCTGGGTTGGTTGGTCACTGAGTCTCAGGGATCTGCCTGTCTCTAGCCCTTCCGTGCTGGAGTTATAGATACATGCTGCCGTCGCTCTGGGCTTGTATGTGGTGCTAAGGATCTGAATGCTCGTGTGACAGGCACATTCCTGACTGAGCCACCTCTCTAGTCTCCCTATGACGTATTCTTTCAGAACCATTGTTGGAGCTATCTTTTTTTTGTATAAATAATTAAAAGGTATATCTGATATTTTTCAGGAGTATTGTCTCATGTCCGTCTTACTTATCACCGATGGGAAGACACACAGTGGCAAGAAAGTGAACTTAGGATCTTATTTGTTTTTGTTTTTTTCCTGTTTGCAGTAGCTGAATTCCATGCATGCATTTCCTCTGACAGATAACCATTCTGCTCTCAGAATCCTGAAGCAATTGCTGCTTTTGGACTTTAGAACTTTATTTATTTTTATTGATGCCATAACTATTTTTAAAATCTTCCTTATTAGTTTCTTTGGACTTAAAATATGCTGCTTATAGCTTAAAACTTAAAAAAAAAGCTAGTTTATTTCTTCTCCAATGAAATAAGACCTTTGTTTTCATTCCTTTGTTTTTTCCTCTTCTGCACCGCAGACAGTATTTCGCTGTGTAGCCCTGCATGGCTGTCCAGGAATTTGCTCTGTAGACCAGGCTGGCCTCGAACTCACTGAGATTCTCCTGCTTTTGCCTCCTGAGTGCTTATAGACATGAGCCACTACTGTCCAGTGCTTTTTTTAAAAAAAAGATTTATTTATTTATTTATTTATTTATTTTATGTATATGAGTACAATTCAGATATACCAGAAGAAGGTGTCAGATCCCATTACAGATGGTTGTGAACCACCATGTGGTTGCTGGGAATTGAACTCAGGACCTCTGAAAAAGCAGTCAGTGCTCTTAACCACTGAGCCATCTCTCCAGCCCCAGCTTTTTTAAAAAATAAAAACAGGTAATTACTCTGTTACCCAAACTGATCTTAAAACTAAGATAATCCTGCCACCTCAGCTTCCAAAGCCCTAAGACTCGGTGTGAGCCATTATTCCTGGTTATAGATGACCTCATTTGGTTCTTTAATTTTCTGTGTCCTGGGAATGCTAACGCTTTTGTCTTCTATGAAAAAAATATGAAGAAGTCAATATGTTAAACATATAATGAGCTGTAGAATTCGACCCTGTCTCAAGAACAAGCACATAAAACCCCCCAATTTTAGCAAAAGCGAAGGGCGCTTCATTTATCATTGCTGCTGTTCTCTTCTTGTGGAAGTTAACTTTGTAAACATACAGTTCACCTGAGTTAATACCTAGTGCTTATAATTGCTTTCAGGGTTTTGAATTTGACTCAGGAATTCTGACACTCACTACCTGCCCGTGATCTATGACAGTAAGGCTGTGCACTGGAAAGCCGGGATTGAAACAGGTTAGATTAGCTCTAGTATATAGTCAGCAAACATTTGGATAGCCGTTTTGAGGAAGTATAATTCACTTTGTGATGGTCTGGCTGGGACATTGTCATTGTGGATGGGAGAGACTTAGTGTCCTCATGGATTTGGATAAAACTGGGCCTTGAGGAACAGAAGGGGTTTTAGTAGATCTTGGACCAGGATAACTGTCTAACTGTAAGGAATATACCCAGTGAAAGAAAGACATCTTTAAAGGCATACTCAGAATTTCATCTATAAGTCAATCTTGTAGAGAAAAAGCACCAAGGTTTTGACTAGGTGCTGTGGGAATACATTTGGGGTACAGTGCTTGCCAGAGATGCTATGTTTAGTGATTGAACTTAATTTTTCTTTAAGGACAATACAAAAAAATGTCCTGTGAAGTGTGCATAAATATTAAAATAATAAACAAATTGGTGATCACTTATTCCTACCATGGACAATTCATTGCTGTGAAGAGGCGCCATGACCACGTCAACTCTTACATTTAATTGGGGCTGGCTTACAGTTTTAGAGGTTCAGTCCATTATCATCATGGAGGGAAGCATGGCAACTTGCAGGGAGACATGATGCTGGACGAGAGTTCTACATCTTGATCTGAAGGCTTCCAGAAGGAGGCTGTCTTCTGTATTGGGCAGATCTTGAGCACTAGGCACCCTCAATGCCTGCTTACACAGTGACACACTTCCTCCAACAAGGCCACACCTCCTGATGGTGCTACTTCCCACAGGCTGAGCTTTCAAACATATGAGTCTGTGGGGGTCAAACCTATTCAACACACCACAGATAACTACACAGCGCTGAAGATAAACATGGATGAACTTTACAAATGTAGTTTGGGATAAAAAAGCACAAAGTGACCCTGCAGGGCCACTGGGTCTTGCAGTGTTGCAGAATGACTTAAGTTAAAGTTCAAAGATGTGTGTGGAAGGAAAGCAGACTGATTTAATGACATGCTTGGGAAATAAGACCCCAAACATCGTGTTCTTTTGCATACATATTCTTATATATGATCTACTTAAGAAAAATGCTAACACGTGAAGAAGTGCCAAAAATAGATGTTTAGTCATATCATGGTGAAGTAAGATTAAATGTAGGCTGCATATAATGCCAGTCTTTAGAATCAAGGTTTCCACAATGAAAGTGAACTGGTCCACAGTTCAGTAGTCCTGGGACTGACTGTGCCAGGCTTCAGAATACACGGTCTTACCCATTTAACTTGCAAGAAACACATTTTTGAAAGTCCTTTTCTTAATTTTGTTTTGTTTTTTGAGACAGGGTTTCTCTGTGAAGCCCTGGCTGTCCTGGAACTCACTCTGTAGACCAGGCTGGCCTTGAACTCAGAAATCCACCTGCCTCTGCCTCCCAAGTGCTGGGACTAAAGGCGTGCGCCACCACCACCCAGCCCCTAATTTTTAAAATAACAAATATGACTTCATACTTCCAAAGTTTAAAAAGGCAGAAAAGAATAAGCATTTTAGAAGTCTTCCCCATGCCTGGCACCTAGCCTTCTCACAAGGGCAGCTAGAGTTACAGTTTTAAACTCAGCTTGAAGTGAACCCAGTGAAACAGAAATGACAGTTTACTTTTTAAAAGATTTATGTTTTCATTTCTAATTGTGTGTGTGTGTAAGGTCTTTTTCTGCATACATGTGCCTGTGAAGGCCAGAGGACACTGGAAATGTGTGTAAGGTCTTTTTCTGCATGTGAATACATGTGCCTGTGAAGGCCAGAGGACACTGGATCACCTGGAGTTGGAGTTACAGGAGATTGTGAGCCACCTTAGGTGTGTGCTGGGAACTCAACCCAGGTCCTCTGCAAGGGCTACAAGTGCTCTTAACTACTAAGCCATCTCTTCAGCTGAATACTTTGGTTTTAAAGAATCAGCTTTTTATTTACACTAAAAAGAAAATATTGTATGTGTATGTAAATATATACATGTGTGTATCTGTGTGTGTGTGTACATGCATATATGATCACAATGGCAATCAATATTTAAAGTATTCTATTGTGTCTTAGTTACTTTTCTTTTGCTGTGACAAACATTCTGTGACCAGGCAACTCAAAGGAAAGCCTTTAGTTTGGGGGCTCACTGTTCCAGAGAGTTAGAGTCCATGACCATGATGGTGAGGAGCGAGTCAGCAGGCAGGCAGGCAGACAGACAGCAGGCAGGCAGGCAGACAGGCAGGCAGGCAGCAGGCAGCAGGCAGACAGGCAGGCAGGCAGCAGGCAGGCAGGCAGCAGGCAGACAGGCAGGCAGGCAGCAGGCAGCAGGCAGCAGGCAGACAGGCAGGCAGCAGGCAGCAGGCAGCAGGCAGCAGGCAGCAGGCAGCAGGCAGACAGGCAGGCAGCAGGCAGCAGGCAAGCAGACAGGCAGACAAGCATGGTGCTGGAGCAGTAGCTGAGAGAGGGCTTATGTCTGGTCAACAAGCACAAGGCAGAGAGAGCTCACTGGAACTGACTTAGCCTTTGAAACCTCAAATCCCACTCCCAGGGCTGCACCTTCTCCAACAAGGCCTCACCTCCTAATTCTTCCCAAATAGTTCTGTCTACTGTGGGCCAAGCATTTATATGAACCTAAGGAGCCCATTCTCATTCAAACCACCACAAAGTATTTTGGTCTGCTTCCTGTCGGTCCTCACTTCAGGGTCTGATCTACTTTACTACGACCTCAGTCTCTTTTCCATTAAGTTCCACATAATGATAGCATATGTCATTGCTGTCTTTTGTGTCTGACCTCACTGAGTTTGTGTCAAGTTTTAAGCTTCATTCCTGCTATGTGCATCAGTTATTTGTTTTTGTTTTGTTTTTGTTTCGAGTCAGGATTTCTTTGTGTAGCCCTGGCTGTCTTGGAACTAGCTCTGTAGACCAGGCTCGCCTCGTACTCACAAAGATCCATCTGCCTCTGCATCCTAAGTGCTGGGATTAAAGGCATCTGGTGCATTGTTCATTTTATTTGTTTTATTATTATTATTATTATTATTATTACTACTGAGTACTATGCTACTTTGGAGGAATGTGTCCAATTGGTGTCTCCATTTACAAGCTGATATTCATATAAAGAATTTTCATGCTTGCCCATTATTATTTCGTATTATTAAAGTTACTGGAAAGCTCAGGGACAAGCCTGAGTGGGAAGTTGTTAAGTGGTAATCTGGACTTTGTTATTGACTCATGATATTGGCCCTGGACAAGGATGGAATGGAGCTAAAACGCCCATCTTACAAGTCTCCTTGCCGGCCATGATTCTGAAATATTATTAAAGCATCTCCTTTTTTGAGTCACGTGCCTCTGCAGCTTAAAAAGCTGCTTTGATCAAGCTTTGAACTCACCGTTGGTGGCCGTGAGATCTAAAAGGCTATATGGAGGAGTTTTGCTTCATGTCTCGCATTATGTGAAGATATTTCCTTCCATCTGTGGAACTATTAAAATGCAGTGAATTGGTATCCTTGAGATGGCTACACAGGGACACACCTCGCAGGGGGACCTTGGGCCCCTTGACTTTTGAAGCATCTTGGGTACATTCTGGAATGCTGATAGGACCCATTGAGAATCCTAGGAGTGCCATCTGTGGCATTGGTTCAGAAAGTGGCACATTCCAGCCTCCCACTTGGTGTCAAGCATGCCCCCTCCCCTGCTCTGATGGTTCCCCAGCTTGCAGTGTGAGCATGCACTAGCTGCCACATTTCCTGCTGGTCAGCCATGCAGATACCCGGCCCTCCCTAAGCCTCGCTCACCAGAATCCCTTGGCTTCTCCAGCTCTCCAGGTTACTGGATACACACTCTGGTTTGAGGAGCATCAGGTTTGAGCACTTTCTAGAGGTGTGAGTCCTCTTCTTTATAAGATACACATTTCTATTGCTCTCTGACTAGCTAGTACACATCCTTACCCGGAGCTACTGGCTTCACCTTGGTGATATCTCCAGTCACCAGTGGCTACACCTTGGTGATATCTGCAGTCACCAGCATCCCAGTCCCACCTGTAACAGCCGGAAAAACTATGACATTGGTGGCTTGTCAAAGTTTGTTGATTGTAATTATTATAAGAGATTTTCATATCTAGCACCTCATTTACATCTAATTTACATATACGTTATCCCCATCTTACACACAAAGGAGCAAAGGCTCGTTGAAGTGAACTTAACCACCGAGAATGACTGCCTATGCACTGTTCAGTAGAGAATTTGCCATGGGGGCAATTAGTCTGCTCTTGCCTTGCCCATTGCAGTGGGCAGTAGGTTCTTGGGGGCTATGAACACCTGAAATATGGATAGGAAAGCTGTTTTGCAACCCCTTTGGGTTGGGCAACCCTTTTATAGGGGGTCACTTAAAACCATTAAAAAATATAGGATTTATATTACTATTCATAACACTAGCAAATTATAGTTATGAAGTAGCAATGAAATAATTTTATGGTTGGGGGTCCCTACAACATGAGGAACTGTATTAAAGGGTTGCAGTGTTAGGCAGATTGGGAACCAGTGGGCTGGAGTGACTCAGTGCTTTTCTTATATGTGTGTGTGTGTATGTGTGTGTCCCTGTGTGTGTGTGTGTGTATGTGTGTGTGTGTGTGTGTGTGTGTGTGTGTGTGATGCAGTCACCTGTGGGACAGTGGACCATTATGTTATGTTACCCCTCTGGTTTATGTTGTGTTTTATTTTGATGCTTTCCCCCCCCTACTCAAAAATTTCACTACAAATAACATTAGATGACAGTCACTTCAGTAACACCTCCCCTTTATACAAACAAAAGGAGGAACTATGGGACAGTGGACCATGCCAGCAATCTTGGTAAGGTAGAGTGGGTCTGAGATCCTGGGACTTGGGTACTCACCTGAGACGGTAGGAGCCCCACTGCTCCCTACGAGATTCCTGGCTGGGGACATGAGAAGACCTTTGCCTACAGAGCCACAGCCTAAGTCTCCCATAGAAGGTCTTTCTGCACTTCAGACAACTGTTGTCACCTTCGCTGATGAGCTAAGCTGGAGTTCCCATTCCCTTGGGCCAGGCTAGTCGCTATCCTCAGCCTGTGGTCTCCCAATCTTTTGTTCCTGATTCCTCTGTGTGACACCCCAACAGCGACTGGAGGTCTGGGAGTCAAGGAACTCTAACTTCAGCCCCTCTCATCTCAGATTGTGTTTTCCCACCCCCTGAGCAGTGTTTCAGCGCTTCCCTATAGCCTAACAGCCGAAAGTGGCTGTCTGGGATAAGTACAATCAAACTTCCCATGGTTTGTCTCCCCAACGGCATGTCCTACACTCTCAATGGTGGGACCAGAATGTAGACTCACAGTCACTTGTGAGGTTATGTGTGGATATTAGGAGTCAACATTGGGTGCCTTCCTGTAGTACTCTCTATTGTAGTTTTGTTTGCGACAGGATGTCTCACTGAACCCGGAGCTTGCCATTTTAGTTAGACTGGCTGTTGCTGAGTCCGTACGACCTGCTTTGCTTGTCTCTGTCCTGTAGAACTGGGGTGACAGGCAGCCACCACTATGCCTGGCTTTCTCTGTGGGTGCTGGGGATTGAACTCAGGTCCTTATGTTGGCATTGCACATTTTACCTATTGAGCCATCTCTTCATGTCCTTGATAAATGAGTTTTTAATTATATTTAGTTTATGTAAAGCGTCCCTTGTGGTTAATGGCCAGCCTGTTAGACACAGAGTTCTTGATGATAGGTATGAGGACGAGTCATGAAGCATGTTGCGGTAATATTTTAAAATCAGCGCCACTCAATCTGGCTTGTTCTTAATCAGCCGTCACTAGCCCAGGCCTGAGAATTCGCCGCTGCTGCTTGGCTCAGGCCTCCAGCTCAGGCAGCCAGAGACACCAGCCCTGCCACCCATGAGACTCCAGCATGGGGGATGGCTCTGCCAATCTTCCACGCTGTCTCCACAAGGCTGGGCTGAGCCCAGACCATCCCGCCATCTACGCGGTACCCAGTAGAAATGAGACTCTAATGTTTAAGGATTATCCAATAGCTTTATATATCTGGTAATGCTCAATAACAAGATGCCCACACAATTAGAGGTGTAACCCAATACCCAACCTAGGTATATCAACTACCTTTGACTGCTAGAGACACTTGCACGTCTGCTGCCATGTTCCCCTCTTTCTGGTCCTCCCCCCAGCTCCTCTTTTTCCTTCTTCTCTTCCTCTCTTTACTCTTCCTCTTCCTACTCCTCCCACCTTAGCTCCTCACAAAGATATGCTGCTACACATTTTCATAAATTCAGCATTCCATGGCTTAAAAGAATACCATGAGAAAACTCGGATCGGGCTTTCCAATATTACGTAATTACAGTTAGCGATTCTAGGACAGAATAAAGATGCTGCTGTTGGGGGGTGGCTGTTTTTGCATCGGTTAGAATTAGTTTTTACCTTACTAATGGGTTGAGTCAAAATTGCTTGCTCATTCTTTGTCCTGGGTTGAATAAGAAATGTTCCCCAGAGTCTCAGACATTTGAATAGTTGGTGCCTAGTTGATGGTGCTGTCTTAGAGGACTTAGGAGGTGTGACTTTGTTGGAGAAGGCATGTCATTGGGGCTCTTTCAGGTTTGCCCTGTATGCTTCTGGTTTATGGTTCATGTGAGTCCTCAGTTTCCCACTCCGGCTGCCATGCCTTCACTATGAGAGACTAATCCTTGGAACATATGTCCAAATAAACTCTTCCAGAAGTTACCTTGATCGCGGTGTTTTATCGCAACAATAGAAAGAAATAACTACATTTCTCTTTGACCTGGGTTACCAGGAGACACAGGTGAGCATATGTTCAGTCTGGTGCTGGATCCAGGGATGGAGCAGAAGTCCAAGGGCTACACTTGCTCCTGAGGAGCTTTCCTTCCCCTGGGGAAGGCACCACTGGTTCACCAAGTTGAACCAAACAGTCCATCTTGGTTCTGAGTTGTATGTCATAGTCTCCAAGCCTTTATAGGTTAGGGAAAGTGCAGATCTGGGTAGTTTGGCAATGCCGGTGCAAGCTTTTGTGTAGTGTGTTTTATAGGGTCTAGAGAAGGAGTTCGATTTTACACATGAGGTTAATGCCGAGAGCTTTTGCCATAGGTGAATTAGGAATGAAGAAGGGGTGGGCTCTAGGTGCTCCCAGACTAGGGGGCGCTTATTTGGACCCCCAGGGATGTGACTGGAGGAGTTGGAAGGATGATATGGTATATCAAAAGCAGTAGATGATCTGAAAGACAGACCTCTAGAAGATGGGATGCTTCTAGGTGAGCCAAATTGTCTTCCTCTAGCCCCAGGATGGGAGAGCTGGTTTGAAAGGGGGCCTTCAAAATAGAAAGGACTCAGTCCATTAAAAACAGCTATAGCCCTTTAGATAGTGAGCTTTCAGCAAATGTTTCTTGAGCAATGGCTTCTTGATGGACACAGTAGCTCTTTGTGAGGCGGTCTCTGTGCCTCGCTCCTCAGTAACCAACAAAAAGCAGGGCTGATCTCAGCAGCTCGGCGCTTATTTTTTTAAACCAATGGAGATTGCCTCTGCGCTGTGGCAGCCATGAACCTCAGAGACACCTCTTAAGGCAGTTTCGGTGATTATTGCACGGATTTAGCTAATCACTTTACCTCGGCTCCATTTGGCTTGTCTGTCTTTTTATCTCGTTCTGTGCACGAATGTTCTCAGGCTGCCCAATTGATCCAAATGAGTACAAGTAAATGAGGTGTGTCATTATTCTTGCTGCTGGGAATGGAAGGATGACACAGACATGGTCTCATCCCCCTGGGGGTTGGGGACGAGGAGGGAAGCAAGTTTGTGACTATGTGTAAGACCGTTATGCTGTAATGTTAAGCTGTCACTCGGGAGACAGGAAGAAGCAGCATGAGTTTTTAGCCAGTGAATGAAGAGATGCTAGGCTTTTAAAGTGTCCCCTAAAAATTCACATGCTGGAAATGTAATCCTCAAATTTATCTTAATGGGATTTATAAGTAGAAACTTTAAGAGGTGGTAATTAAGGTCAGTTGTGGTCATAACACAAGACCCCAGAAAAGGAAAGAAGCCCAGAGCTGATGTGTTTGGTCTGTCATATTACGCTGCAGCAAGAGGCCCTTACCTGGTGATGATGTCATTTTTTCTGGCTTCCTAGCCACCAGAAACACATCCAAACAATATTTTATTCTTCGAAAATTCTCCTATCCATAGTTATTCAGTTAGAGTAACAAAATCGACTAAGACAAGAGGGTATCAGGATTGAGGGCGAGGGACACAGGTTGATCAGTACATAAAAGGGGCAGCCAAGCTGCTGTTTTGTTTTGACTGCTGAGTTGGTTTATGGAAACAGAACACGGCAGTGGATGTGAATGTCTTCATAGAGGGAAAGAGACAGAGATAGAGAGTGGGGAGGTAGCTTTATGTGCTAGCTGGAAGGAGAACGTTTGAGACATCAGTTTATGAAGAGGTTATTATTGGACCGTGCAATATCCTCACTCCATTCCTTATGCCACAGTACTAGGGACAGAACCTAGCTGCTACAGCACACACACAGGCTAGCCAAGTGCTCTACCGCTGAACTATCCAGCCCATTTAAAAAGTTGAGACATGATCTCGATTAGTTGCCCAGGCTAGCCTTGAACTTGTGTCCCTCCTACCTTACCTCTTAACTAGCTGGAAGTAGTTCCTCCTTTTCTCTAGGGAAAGAAAGTGTTTCTATAGCTTAGAAGTTTATGCTGCAATCCTACCAGATTCTGCCCACCAGCTTTCTATCCGCTCTCCATATGAATTAGGGGAGCAGGAGCCAGGGGGATGGGGACCAGCTAGGACACTGCTGCAGAATGCTTGGTGTGTGTGTGAGGGGGTCGCTGGATGAAGGTGTTTTCAGTATGTGTGGGAAAGAGGAAATGGATTCAGCTAAAACTGAGGGTAAATTCTGAGAGGGTTGGTGGTGGGAAGTGGGTTAGTTGACTCCCCCAAGTGACTGAGAATGTCAGTTATCAACTTGAGGGTCATTAGGGGTCCACCCCAATAGGGGTTCTGTCTAGTTTTGACAATTTTGAGTTGTGTGGGCCTGTGACTTCCCAGGCAGTCACTTACATAGGTGGCTCTGGGTCAGGCCCAGGGACTGGTGCCTCAGGTTTGGTCTGCATGGAAGCGCACAGCTGGGCTCGTTGCAGTTTAGTTCTTGCAGATTTATGAGTGTGTGAAATTTCTGGGGAGCATTTGTTGGGAATGATGTCACAGGGGAAAATGCTGAGGATGCCAGTGTTGTCAAGTGGGGTGACTCAAAGAAGAGCCTCGTGGAGAGGAGCATTGTGGGGCAGTTCCAGGTTTACAGTTCTCCTGAGAAGCTAACAGAGGCCAGCACTGGGAGTGAGGCCCGCCTTTGATTAGCATCCCTGGCTGGTTCAGCATCAGTTTTCACAGAGAGCTGAGGAGCCCAGACTCTACTTGAAGAGGGCGATGTGGAGGGTTACGATTCTCTCTCTCTCTCTCTCTCTTTCCCTCCCTCCCTCCCTCCCTCTCTCTCTCTATCCCTCTCTCTCCCTCTCCCTCTCTCTCTCTCTCTCTCTCTCTCTCTCTCTCTCTCTCTCTCACACACACACACACACACACACACACACACACACATCTCCTCCTTGCTTCAATGACATGGCTCTGTATTTCTGGGCCCCTGTGTGATTTGATCTTAGACTATTTTTGATTTGGTCACTGGAGGAGTTCTAGTAGCCTAAGAAATCCTTTCCCCCACTGCATCTGTCCTCAGTTTACACATGATTCTCTGGTAGTAACAGGAAAAGCTGGGACTATGGAGGGCCATGGGGTCACTGAAAGGAGAAGTGTGGGGAACGGGATTAGTGTCCCTACAAGAGAGACTTCATGGAGCTCATCCTCTTCCCCAACCATGTGGAAACATGGCAAGAAGGTGCCATTCACAAATCAGGAAGTGAACCTCAACAGATGATATCTATAGGTGTCTTCGTCCCTTTCAATACATTCGTGACTTACATGCTGCAGAGTTGATGGCTTTCTTTGCTTAACAGCCCAAGCCAGCCAAGACTTTGATTCAGTGTTTAGTCAGAAGTAGCATGGCCTGCATCCTTGCAAATTTTCTGTGTTTTCCCTAGCACTCTCTGGTTATTTTGCAAAATCCTAGATGTCTGGGTGGGTGCTCTGAAGCACAGTGGAGTTTATAGAGAAAGGAGCAATGGATAGCAACTTGCTGTTGACCTATGAGGAGTGGACCCGAAGGGGCTGAGTTTGACAGTAACTTTTCTTCAGGTACTGAGAACAGAATAGAGACAGGTGTGCTCACAGTGGGAGGCTGGTCATGGCATCTGACCTCTCCCTGAAGGAGGAGATGGTGTCTGGTAGGACAGAGGAAGGGAAGGCAGGCTGAGGAATCTGCAGAAGCTCACTGATTAGCATCAGTTGCTATGGGAAGGATTTCATCACAGTACAAATGATTAGGACATATGGGGTCATGACACTCTTGGCTTTATGTCTGTTTTATCATTTTCTCTGATATTTTGGATCACATTCTGGGTCTTCCTCATTGCCTTTAAGGATTAATTTCTTTCCAATGTGTGTTTCTCAATGGAACAGTACTACATGTATGGTATTTGGTGTTAGATTAATACTATTTTTTTTGTGGGGAATTTCCCATTATAAAAGATAAAAAATCAAGTCCATGTTATATCTGCGGATTATGACAGACACTGAGGATGCTGGGAACCTTAAGATATTTGGGGATTCTGCCCCATGCTCCTTGGTCCTGTTGATCTGAGTTTACTTGGAATGACCTTTGTGAGGTGGGCGTACAGTGCCCATGTGGGACATGCTGCATGCAGATCACTCACAGCCACACTCCTGGTTGTGATTCCAGACATGGAATGTCTTCAGGGTTTTTCCGAGCTGACAGTCTTTTTATTTTATTACAGTCAAGGCTGAGAACATCACTTCTCATAACAAAACGACAGAAGTATGTTTAGGGCCATTTTAGAAAATGTAGTTAGGAAAGCTGTCCTAATCCCTGGCCCAAATTCATTATTATCTTGAAAATGAAACTCAAGTCCCCAATTTAAACATCAATTTAAAAAAGATTAAATGTTCTAACGTGATGCAACCTCAAACATACTAAGTTGATAGGAACGTGCTGAAGGATGGTGGTAGGCTAATATGAGAAATCTCTGTTTTCAATGACTACATCGCTAAGTTTCTAGAAAGTAGGAAACTCTCCACAGTAACACACAGATTTAGTGACATAGTATAATCTGGGGTCCACACAGATGTTTCTGGAAGCCCTTGCCGATATTGGGTGGCATATGTTTAGTACTGAGGCCAGGGTGAAGTTGCGCAGTGCATCATGGGAAGACTGCGAGGATCACCTTAGATTCATTGCACTTTTGATTCTGAATTCCCTTCAGTATGGCAGGACGCCTCACGTTCAGTCACGCAGCCCCCAGTTAAGGAATCTCTATCTCAGAAGACAGTCGGCTCACTCCTCCACTGAAAACCCCAGGTGTCTCCCATAGCTTGCTTTTCCTATCAAGCTTTTAGAGCAGGAAATAAGAGATTTTCCCAGCACACAGAGGAGCTTAATTCCTACTGGGATCCCCACCTCCACAGGAACTTCCTATCCCCATAGAGGCTTCCCTCCCCCACAGAAGTCCCCACCCACACGGAGGCCCCCATTCCACCATCACAGAAGTCCCCACCCTCACAGAAGTCTCCACCCCCACAGCAGCAACCTTTGTTTTCTGCTTCAGGCCTCAGTTACCAGGCTGGGCTACAGTTTGAGTTGTGGAGTGACCTAGTTTCATCATATTTCACTTCCTCTTTGTGTTTGCCCTTTTGACCCAGAAATGGCTCTTAGTGGATAGGTAAAGTGTCATGTAGGGTAGGGTGGAGGTGTTCGGATGCTGCCTTTGGTGACACTGCCTTTAAGGAGGATGTTTGGAACACCGTGGGTGGGTGGAGTTGGATTTCCAGGCTGCAGTGCAGGTGTTGGCGTTGGCAGGGCGCAGAGGATGTTGGGAGTTACGTATGCACATATCCCTCACTGACCCAGTCACCACCATGCAGCCATTAGCTCCCTAAAGACCACTGAGACAGTGCATCAAGGCTTCTGTTTCAGGCTCTGTCATGTCTCTGCCTTCCTCGCCTAGCCTGTTCTCTGTCATCAGGCTTCACGGTCGCCTCCTCAGCCAAGATGTTTCTGGCTACCTGATCTCGGGCTTGTCTCTTACATTCATGTATCTTTTGTTGTTAAAGTGGAATATCCACAAATGGGTATTTATAAAGAACAGGGACACACACACACACAGACACACACACACACACTCACACCTCCAGTCGTAACCAACTAGTCCATGGATAACAGCATTAATGTATTCACAAGGGCGGGAGCCCTTGACCTAAATCAGTTCTATTGCCCCATCTCCCAACACTGTTGCACCGGATACTAAATTGCCAGCATATGAACTTTGAGGTACACATTTTGAACAATAATAACATCTATGAGTTTCTTTTTCTTTCTTTTGCAAAACGAAAATATTTCATTTAGAATGTTTATGTGTGATATACTAACAAACCAAATTTTCCCAAAAAGTATTTTGTAGAACCCCTAAATACCTCATAAGTCAGCCTTCAAGGTTGTTTGAAGTTAATTTAAGGTCATATTTAACAATTACTGTAATTATGAATCTGGAGAAATGCTTTCTTTAATCTAAATTACGATGTGTAAAACCCAGCGTACATTAGAATTGAATTATCAATACATGCCAGGGACACTTCTGACCCTGATGTATTTTTAGACAGGTGAGGACACGACAGATAGGATATAGTATTTGTACAGAAAATGAGATTTGACCTCATGAATAAATAAGATGGCCCTTGTCTAGTTCAGAGGACTGTCAATCCTTTAACACAAAACCCTGCACTAGAGCAGTAAAAAGCCTTGTTTGTGTTCAAACACTGGTGCAGAAGGGCACTGTGCAGAATTTAAATAAGTGCCCTCGCTTCCTCGTTCTGTACTCAGCACCGAGGACTGGGCCAAGGAATGTCTATATTTTCTTTGGAGATATTTTTTTTCTCAATCGAATACAACTTTACTTCAGAAAAACACATCCATTAAGACTTCATTGGCCTTAACTGCTTTTTTTATACTTCATTCCTGTAAAATATATTAATACTAAAGTCTCTCGAGAGGTGAGTTAGGAGTAGGTTTGGGGAACGGAAGTTGAGACTGACTAGACCGGAAGTTGAGACTGATCAGCCCGGAAGTTGAGAGGACTAGCCGAAGCCTACCTTGCGCTCACAGCACTCCTCCTCCTCCAGCGCCCTAAGCAGCTTCTGTTTCAGCTTCTGTTCTTCAATTTGTTAAAACTTGAAGGCATTTTATTTACTTCTCTGTGTGCTTATTTTCTGAGTCGTAGAGTCAGAATTGCAAATGCTGTCAACTTGATTTAGATCAAAGACAAAACTGCCGAGACAGAACCTATGATACGGAGAATAATGCACATAAAAGCCAGGTCCCATCGTATGTGTCGTGTGCGCGTGTACACACACACACACACACACACGCACACCCTTAAACACATGAAGACCCAGATACATACACGGGGATATATTTTTGTAAACAGATGTTTATATCTGTATACACACACACATACACAGATATAGGCACATACGCATGTACATGCACGTACACACATACAATCCAGACACAGATGTGCAGGCATACACATATGTACATACACAGACACAGGCAAACACATACAGATGTGTACACAGACACACGCTACACATGGACACACACAGAGACATATGCACACACATACATACACAGGTGTACAGTCATCTACACAGATGCACATGCCCACATACGGAAGACACATGCACAGACACATGATCACCTTCGACCTCTGTAACTTCACTGGCCTTGGAGAACGACTGTGATCGTCTTTGGCTGTGCTTCACTTCCCCAGACCTGTTTCTCTCAGCCTCACATCCGCAGCTATCCTTAGACTATCCTAACTACGATTCTTCAGGAGCCTTAAAACATAGCCACATCTTGACTTAGCGCTCTAAGGGAGACCCGGGAGGAACTAGGGGTCAGGAGAGAGGGTTTTTTTAGGGGGGGTCCCACTTCTGGAAATTACTTAAGTGGTGATTTGTTCTAAGCTTTTTGTTTTTTTGCCACATAAACTTTTTCTGCTGTGCTTCCGCTGTGAGTGTTCATATCACAGGTTTTGGTTGTTTCTGGTGAAGCTAAGTAGATATCATGTTTCTCCTTCTCCTTCTCCTTCTCCTTCTCCTCCTCTTCTTCCTCCTCCCCCTTCTCCCCCTTCTCCCCCTCCCCCTCCCCCTCC
>NW_021604622.1:19365348-19375982 GCF_004785775.1 Grammomys surdaster
CTCTCCCCTCCCCCTCCCCCTCCCCCTCTTCCCCCTCCTCCTCCTCCTCTTCCTCCTTCTCCTTCTGCCTCTCTCCTGTGAGAGAGTGCGTGTATGCATGTGTGTATGTGGAGACCTCACGATAACCTTGGCTGTCATTTCTCTGGAGCCTTTCCTCTTCCCTCTCACGGGCCTGTAGCTCACAGCTACGTAGTGCTGTAGTGTGGGAGCTCACCACATAGTGTGTCTTGGCTAGCCAGGGGACTCCAGTAGGGGATTCCAGCTCTGCCTCCCCAGGGCTGGAATTCTAAGTGCACACCACCATCCTATGCCTCACCCTGACAGTTTTAATGTGTGTTCTGGGGATTGAACTTGGGTCCTCATACATTTAGGATACTGGATAGAGCTCTTTCTGCAGCCCCATTACTCCTCAGACAAGTTTGCATGGCTGCTGCTCCTAATATTTTTGTCGAGTTGATCTTTTAAACTATCCAGCATACCTAGAAAATTCCTTCAGATCAAGAGCGACTCCCTGACTGACACGTCTTATCCCCACACTCCACACTCCACACCCCACACTCCACACCCCACACCCCACACCCCACACCCCACACCCCACACTCCACACTCCGGCTCCCTCAGAGTCAGCCTTTGCATCCTGACTTGTAAGTGACCCTTTGAGGAGTGGAGCTTGAGGCCCCTTGTTCTCATCTTGTCTGATGGTCCCCTAGTGGTTCCCTGGACCTGCTGTCCACTGAGGACAACCGTGTCTTACGCTTTTGTTTTCTCCTATGCTGGGGCCTCTTACTGGACTCAGGCTGCAACTGGGGGTCCAGACATCAGAGTCCTCATTGGTGGCCTCCTGTCTCCTCCAACCCCCTGAGATTATTGAGGGTGGTTTAAGACTTCCTTGTGCTAGCTTGTTCAAAGATTTTTATTTCTGTTTGTTTTTCCCTGGACTGAACTCATTCTTGGTGCTCTCCTCTGAGCCAGGAGGAGCACGTGTTCTCAAGCTTTGAGAGAACACAAAGGAACTGTGTGTGTGTGTGTGTGCACTCGCGCACGTGCATGCAGAAAATATCTTTAGCTCAGCCTTGATGATTGCTGAGTTGACTTGATTTAGAATTCTGGGTCTCAAATGTGTTTTCTTTCAAACTGGAAGCATTTCTGGCTGTCCCTCTCCTTCTCCCTCCTCCTCCCTGTTCCCCCCCCCTCTCTCTGTCTTTCTCTCCCTCTCTCCCTCTCTCTTTCTCTCCATCTCCCTCTCTCTCTCTCCTCTCCTCCTCGCCCCCTCCCTCCCAACCTCTCTCTTCCCCTTTGCCTCTCCTCTTCCCCTTCTCCCCCTTCCCCTCCCCCTTCTCTCATGTGTGTGTGTGTGTGCGCACATGCGCGCACACACACACATCTGTGAGTTGAATGCCAGGCTTTGCACATGCTGGACAAGTGTTCTTCCACTGAGCTTCTCTTCTGTTCCTCCCATGGATATGTCAGCTTGAGGCAGGGTCTTCCCGTGCTGCCTCACAAGTCCGTGGTGTGTGGTAGGTGCTCAGGGATCATGTAAGTGAGGCTGCCGTGGCTGACGGCTTGCACGAGTGTGGTGGAAGGATGTGTGCATGTCTTCGCTTACCATCCTGGAGGACACATGCTGTTCTTGCCTTTTCTTCCTCAAATACTAGCTGTGTTCTTGTAGAAAGTCCTTCCCAGTCAGCGTGCGTGGCACTTCGTATACTTTAAATTAAAAATTAGCCTGACAGTCACTCAATTCTGAGTAGCTCGTATCCATGGTTTGGAGTTTTGACACAGAATAGTCATGAGTGTGCTGGTTATTTGCACGATTAGGACTAAATACCTAACAAGAAGCAACATATGGAAGGAAGGATTTATTTTGACTGATGGTGTGAGAGGATGCGGTCCGTCCTGCATGTTGGCCATGGCTGTAGGAATGTGAGGCAGTGGGTTACACTGAGTCTGCCATCAGAGGGAGGAGAGATACGTGCTGGAATTCAGCTGCTTTCTCCCTTTCTCTCTTTTATTCCATCCATGCTCCCAGCCCACCAGGTGGTATTACCCATATTCAGCATAAAGTCTTCCCCTTAGCTAAACCTCTGGAAATGCCCTCAAAGACATGTCTACATATATACATCCAATCACAGTGAAGATTAAGCATTGCAAATATAAGCTGTATTTGGTTTTTTTTTCTGGTTTTATTAACTTGAAGACAATGTTTTGTACATCCTAATATTTTATTTCTCAAAACTTGAAACTAAGCAAATGGAGCAAGATTTAGTGAATAGAAGCTTCCAGTATAAAAAATAAACTCTGTGTGTCTTTAGGTCATTTAGATATAACATTAAGTTTTTAAAAATCTTATTCTATGTATATTTTACTGACATGGATGTATGTTGTATGTTCATGTTGGTGCTGGGAATTGAGCCCGAGTCTTTTTTTTTTTTTTTTTTTTTTTGGTATCAGCACCCCATTCCTTTATTTCCTCCCTTGTAAAGGATATTTCAGTCCAGGAGCTTTCCTTTCCTTCCCTCAAGTCCCTGTGAGACATGGGATCACAGGCACCAGATCTTGGTTGAGACACTATAGGTCTCAGACACTTGCCTCCAGCCCTGAAGTTCTGGCTGTTTGTGTCAGTGAGTCAGTAGTGCCCTTCCAAAAGGAGGGACCAGGGTCAGTTCTGAGTGGCAAAAGTCTTGAGACCATCTTAACTACGCCTGAGGGGAACCCTTCATAGCAAAGGTCACCTCTGTCTGAACAGAGACTGAGCCAGTGTGGGCAAGCCAGCTCAGCTACCTCAAGGGGAACACAGTCCTTCAGTGAGAAGGACACAATCCACACAGATGGCTGTTGAGCCCAAGTCTTTAGGACAACATCCAGTGCTTTTAACTTTTGAGCTATCTCTCTAGCCCCAACATTGAGTTCTTAGGTGTCAGGTTTTGACTGACTATAATAAAGTCTAATAAAGGGAGTACCAAATAGTTTTATATCCTTAGATTCACCAGAATCTTGGGATCTTAAAATTTGATGCCTCTTTGGAGAAAGTACAGTTAAGTAGCACTTAAGGTACTTGGGTTGTAAAGTACACACATAACATGTACCCCAAGCTGATAATGGAAACGGGGCTCTATCCTTAAATAGGAGTCTCTTGGGATAGCCACACCATAGCTGAGTTAGTAATGGTAATTACAAGTATTTTGGATGAGAAGGACTCTCCAAGGCCATGAAGGATGGAAAGGGTGACAGTAAATGACAAGTTAGTGATTCAGTCTGCTAGCAAATGTCTACCAGGGACATGTCAGGTAGAAGTCACTGAGCCTGGTATTGGCTTTGCTGTGTCTTTCCTGAACCTCTGGGAAAAAAAACTAAAGTAAAAGAACTGTAGATACCTTCTAGATAACTCCAAATTCAGTCACAATGAAGATTAAGCACCACAAGTACAAGGTGTATTTGGGTTTTGTTGGTAGTATTAACTTGAAGATGACATTCTGACATGGTAGTTTCAGGGTAACAACTGGGTATCTAGGAGGGCAGCCACACGGCTGGTAGGATCTAGAGGAAGTGACAGTTTGGCCAAAATCTTAAATGATCAGTAGAGCTGGCCAGGTCACCTGGTATGCAGCTGGAAGGAGTTGTTCCGAACAAGGAAAGCAGTGTGTGCAACCATCCAGAGGAAAGAGCGTCTGTATGGGTGTGGGGGCAGTGACAGGGTGAGGTGACAGGGTGAGGTGACAAAGCTGAGGAGGTACGAAAGTCAGGTCAGCCATGAAAGGTCTCTGCTGGGAAGGGAAGGGGGCCGGGCTTTTCCTTGAGAGTGGCCCAAAGCAAGGACTGTCTTGGTAGCTAAAGCAGCTGCCTATTTCTTTCTAAGGACATAGTGTTGGAAGTAGCAATAGATGAGGTGGAGGGGGCCAGCCTAGATCCGTAAGGTCCTAGGCAAAGACCCGTGTATGGAACTAATCCCTTTAGACCTGGTGAGCCAGCGGGGGATTATATGCAATGTTTAGCACTGCATGAGGCTTTCTGTGACAGAAAATGTTTTGAGGCAAGAAGGTGGGATGTGTGGAGACCATTTAGAGGGTAACAAACGAGAAGTAAAGAGGAAATCTGTGAGGGTCTCCAGCCTTCCCCAAGGAAGCACTGATAGGAATGGCCTGAGGTCACTGTGTAGTGTGGAGTAGCCACAGGGCAGAGCAGGTATGACACAACCCTCCCTCTGGGTGGGACTCTGAAATGATCGCTGACATCCCACCAAGTCTCAGGCCCAGCTCAGCCCAGCCCGGAAAGGACCTGTGGGAGGCTGCGGGAGTTCTGGAGGGTGCTCACATTCTAGCGGAGAAAGATAATGAATGCACTTGCCGTGGCTTCAAGGTTAGGCTCCTCATTTGGGCATGAGTAGAGTTGGGCCTTAATGGAAGTCACAGTGAGAAAGCAGTGAGTTGCACTTGTCAGCCTGTGTGTGAATGTTTGGGCACCCGTTTCAGGCAGCGTATCCCGTATATGCAACAACACTGACTGAGAAGACTTAAGTATCGTTATTCATACTCCCAGTTTATGGATGACCCCAAGAACCAGAGACGTTAAGTGACATGCCGAGGGAACATAGCTTGTGTGTGTGTGTGTGTGTGTGTGTGTGTGTGTGTTTAATATTGCCGTATAGTGCTTACCTTTGGCTTTCCGGGCAATTACTATTTACCATTTGGTTTTTAGTCCGTTACTGTCCCATTACTGTCCATTACCGTTTACCAGTCCGCTTGTCAGTGTTCTTTGTATGTCGATGGGACAACTGCCTTCTCTGCGTTTGGTCTAGCTGCTGACTGCCACTTCTAACATTTAGGGACGTAGACAACAGACGAATTTCCGTGTGACGATTTCTCGTTCTTTGGGTCTTTAGGACAAGCCTAAAACATTTCCCTTTTGCCTTTTGTGGTCCACTGTCCAGGTGGATGCGTTGAATGGGGCTTCTGTGTTCCGTGTAGGAGTGGTAACCCTGGAGTTGTGCTGGAAGGCTACCCTGGCTTGAAAATTTATTTTTATTTTTGGATTTACCTAGTTGTACCCTGAGGGGTCAAAGTTGGGTCTGACAACTGACTTGGCTTTTCGAGAACTTTATGTAATTCATTCCCTCCCTCCTTCCCTCCCTCCCTCCCTCCCTCCCTTCCTCTTTCTTTCTTTCTTTCTTTCTTTCTTTCTTTCTTTCTTTCTTTCTTTCTACTTTATGTAATTCTAAAATAGGTTGTTTCTAAACAACCCACGGGGCAGAGGGAAAGTCATGTCAGGACTTGGTCATACAGCATTTAAAACAAATATTCCAGCTTGTCACTGTCCAGGATGCGCTCAGTTCATAGAAGGTCATTGCTGTTTATATCCTAGGCTTGGTCTGGAGCTTGGTGCCACAATGAAGCCACTTTACCCTTCTGGGATCCAAATGCCACTGTGGCATTTTAGGTTATTTTTCTAATCTGTGTACCTGAACGGATTATGTTATATCAGAGGTGAAAGGATCTCTGCCAAGGAATCACAGACTTACTGGGGACATTGACCTGCCCAGCTCTCTAAGGGCATCAACTTGCATTCAGTCTTCCAACATCTGGAAGGTATTTACTGCTGTGCTCAACTTGCACCGACAGTAACCTGTAAAGTGGGTTGTTTGGTTGGCAAGCAAGCCTTTCATAAGAAGGCATCTCTGTGATGAAATAAAGGGAGAGGGAAGTCTTTGTTTTAGTTTGTGGATAAAGAAACTGAGTCTCCACTGAAGGCATGATTAGTGTCAGAATCTCACCCCTCTGTAAGTTGTGCTACTAAGTGTCGAATGTGACAGAGCTCAGGAAGCAAAGGGAGAATGTTCTAGAGTGCCCAGGTCACCGGTTATGTTTTGTGGATCTGGGTGGGAACTTGACTGTGTTGACCCAGCTGTGTCTCTGGGACCTTTTTGTTTGTATGAGTTTTAAGATAAATTTTTTATTGGCATGTATTTATTATATACAATAGTTCATCTGTTATGGCATTTTTATACATGCTTATAAAGTATTTTGATCATATTAGCCTCCCGTGACCCTCTCCAATCCCTTCCCACTCCTATTACATTTTCTTCTTCCTTGGCTAGCCCCTCTGCCATTTTCATATCCCCTGTCCCCCTTTTTGATGACCCTAGTGAGTTACATTAGAGTTGCTTACAAGAGCACAGGCACCTCTGGAGCCTTGGGAAGGTCTAGAGTGGATGCTCTGACAGACGTCCCCATCTCAGCTTTTAGCTGTGCCCTTGAGGCCTTAGGCTTGCTCTTAACCTTCTCGCTTCCCAGACACAGGGACCAGCCAGTTTGAAATCACTTTGATAGAAGTCAACAAATGGTATTCTCTTGCTTTCCATAGCAATGGCTTGAGTTTGGCTCTACTTGAAAGAAGGCATTGGGGTCATGGCGATGACTGTCTTTCAAATGGGGAGGGAAGTTCTGTCTTTATTTAAACCACCTTCTGTCCAGGAAATCCCTGGCATCTGAAAACACACTTAGTAGTCAAAGGAAACATTTTCTTGTTCTAATTACAATTGTACATGGTGTTTACTAAAGTAACTGTGACCTGTTAACATGGACACGGTCACTTTGATAGCTCTATTAGTTATAAAACACAACTTAATGAAATGTTTGCACTAGAATATTCTCTATGTCTCACGCAATGCTTTTTTTGTTGTTATACCTTTCTTGTTATTACACATTTCATGTTATTATACATCATGTAAACTCCATGAGTCTCGTAGGAGTGTCCAAGGCTGCATGCAGCTGTATGGCCCACTACAAAATCATGAACTGATAGAAATATTATAAGATATCTCTGTAATTGTTTTTTAGCTTGACTGTGAAGTAACAGTTCTTTGTCAGTGTGACCCAGCAAAACCAAAAGGTTGGACTCCCTTGAGAGTCCCCGTATGCACGCAGTGCCTTAAGACTTTGACCTTTTCTTTTGAAATAAAACCAGAATAGAACAAAGACTGGAGACCAAAGAAGTCCACTAGAACACATGCTTTAGAGGCACCGTGCATGAGCTGTCACTGCTGTGGATTTACATACAGCCAGAACTTGGTAAGGAAATTAAACCATGAGTCAGCGATGGCTTCATGTCTGGGGCCCATTTGCTCGCCAGTTGCACAAAATTCTAAAGCATCTTTTCTGGGGGGGGGGGCCGCGAAAGGGCTCCTAATTGGACGGAAGGACATTCTTCCTGTAACCTGCTGGGTGTTGGTAAAAGGTACTGCCTGCAAATCTTTACCCATTCTTTATCTTTTAAGGAACAGATGTATAGCTCGTTGACATACTTTTTCAAAATACCTTCAGAGTAAACTAAACTCGGAAGGTATCATTTTTGTAATCCACAATGGGAATTTTTAGTGTGAGAATTGTAAGCCTTTTTTTTTTCATTGTTTATGAAAAGCAAACAAGTTAGAGTTTTCATTCTTTCATTATACAGATTGTCTACATACTTCATGGTGAAATTTCAGTTTGTGCTGAGGTGCTCAGTATGTTAGAATATATATTTAAAGATAATTCGGTGGCCATAAAGATGTAATTTCCGAATTGCTTTTGTGTTCTTTTGAACCCACTAGTATTAGTGAACAGTGGCTTTCATTAATCAAAATGGAAACTGAACCGCAGGAGAACTTATTTCATTTGTTGGTTTTGGTTGTTTGATACAGGGTTACATATAGCTCAGTCTGGTCTCAATTTTGCTATGTAGCTGGCGCTGCCTTTCAACTTCGTCTTCCTGCTTGTACCTCCCAAATGTTGAGGGTAAAAACACATTTAACTTTATTTTTAGTAGTACCTCTGATATATCAGTCAGTTTTTGTTTACATTTGGTGCCCTGTGTGACTCAGGTACTGGATCTGTGTTTTCAGTCTGAAGTTGTCTCACAGATGTCTTCCGTGTGAGTTTTGCATATGAGACCACAGTGCTGTCCGCCCTTCCTATATTGCCTGCTACAACCATGAGTGTGCCTGTTGAGCAGCGGCAGTTCCAGGGGACCACGGACAATCAGCCTTGGGCTAATGATGGCTTAAAAGTAAAAGAACATCTTTTACAGAAAAGCCCAGATATATTTGGTGGTGCACCGCCTTTGCTGTAAACCTAGCTGCTTTGCCTTGTTGGGAGTACCTGGGCTCCAGGTCCATTAGTGATAAGGAAATGGGAGAGTCTTTCTTGTGACCCTCCCAGCCACACAGTTACAATCTTGCTTTAGCTCAGGGCGTGTTCTTAGAACCCGGACTGTTGTCCAATGAATGGTGTTTTGGTTTGGCTATAGTTTTTTTTTTTTCAACCTGATATAAATAGAGTCACCTGGGAGGAGGAGACGTCACTGGAGGAATTGCTTCCCTCAGATTAGTCTGTGGGGAATTTTCTTGATTGAATGGGGCAGGGAAGCCCCACTGTGAGTGGGCAAATGGTCATGGGTTGAATATGGAAGGCAGGCTGAGCAACCTGGTAAGCAGCATTTCTCCATGGTCTCTGCTTCCAATGCTGCCTCCAGGTTCTTGTCTTGTGTTCCCCCTATTATGACTTCCCTGGATGACTTAAATCTGTGAGCTGAAATAAAATCTCTCCTTCGCAAGTTGTCTTGGTTCAAATGTTTTATCCCAGCGACAGAAACAAAGCTGGAACCTGCCCTCCGTAACTCACGTTGGAATTTAATGCCCGTCACGAGACAACTATAATGAATATAAACCACTGTAAATGGTGATTAGGGTTCTGCCTTCAAGAATACACTAACCTGCTTAGATAATGACAGGTTTAATGGGCTGATGAACTGTCTTGTCAGTCGTTAATTTGGTTTCGACTCTCAAGTTCACAGTCTTTGCCTGGAACATGTGATATCTGCTCTCCTTTGGTCCTCTTGTCAGCAAGAGGGCCACCACTAGCTAGTCTCAGCCCTTTGACCTTATATCTTAGGTGAACGCTGAGAACAAATCACTTTTCTTTATAACCTACCAGTTATTGGCAGTAAAAGATGACTAAGGCAAAGGGGGAAATGGAATTCAGGTCTTCTACTGAAGAAGAAATCATTTAAGCAGAATCCAAGGGACTCTCATGCTAACCATCAATTCTTAGAGGTCTTAAAAATGATACAGAAGTAGTGACAAAAAAAAAAAGAAGTAGTGATGGTCTCTATACATTCCGTCTCAGTTCAGTAAGCTGTTACTGTTATAATAATGTGTTATGAGAATATAGAAAACTCAAGGTTAATAATAACATTGGTCCTATGTGTGGATGAGTTATGTTATTTGAGTCAATCACTTGACAGTTGTTGAATAAACACTAAGCCAACAGCTACTGAACACCGCTGCTGGGAGGCAGTGCCTAAAGTCGGATGCTGGGAACGGGGGAAGAGTGGGCTGATTCTGTGTGGAGCTCACAGCTTAAAATGGAGAAAGAGATGCTAAAGAGATGACTAGGGATATAAACGTGCAGATAGGAACCACGAGGAGCTCTGTGGAAGGGGCAAACGTTATCCCGGGGAAGCATTGGTTGTCTGATATGATTGCAGGCTGCCATGGAGCCTGGTTGACTTTTCCTGTCTGTGTCACCGCAGAGCGTAACCACTGTGTGCATCTGGTAGTGAATCAGGAACCCTCAACCATGCCTTTGTTGGCCTTTGCTGAACGTTTGGTTGCCTTTTGCCAGAGAGCATGGGTATTTATTTACAAGAGAGTCAATTCTTTCTGGATTTATGGATTTAGAGTTCTGATGGTAACAGACTTTACGATTGCGTTGTTTTTCAACAAACTTTGCTTGATGGGGACATTTCTCTGTAGTGTTTAAAGCATAGATCTGCCTCTCATTTGCTCGCTCCTCATCTGCTCGAAATGAAAGGTTGGGTTTGGAATGGAGACTTCCGGTTCACCACGCCGATTGTGGATGGAAGCCCCTCGCCGATTGAGGTGTTTTCTTTTCAGGTCTGTGTTTGATGTCAGATGTTATAAACCCAAGCCGTGCCGCTCACCTGGAGAGCTCATTACATTATTCCTTTATTCTCATCCCGTACATTGTGTTCACGGACTGTATCTGTCTTGTTTAGAAAGTTAATACGGTACTGACAGTCTCAGGTGGAATTACCAGGAGAGACATATGTTTTCCATTGGACCTCCGGGAGGACTGGTGCTGAGGGAGGGCTTTGTCTCCTTTGTTTAATTAGAGAGTTGTTAGGGTTGTTTGTTCTGCTGTGTGTGCACATGTGTGCACACAAAGGGAGCAGGGAATGAGTGAGCCTGCGGGAGGGGGGGTTTGGGGGGGAGGCACCTCTCCGGCACACCCATGTGGGTTCCTAGCCCTGTTTATTGGAGGGGGTGGCTTTGCTCCCTCTTGTAACACTTTTAATCATTTCTGTGCTCTTTCTAGTTAGTCACTGCTCTTTGGCAAGAACCGAAAAGTGTAAGAACTAGCAGCCGCAGAGAATGACCGTGGAGGAATCAGGGTGCTAATGTTCTGTTCACTGCTCTGGCATCATGGATGCTCATAGAACCTGAGGTTGCTTTGTGCTCCTTGGACCGGGTTCATCTTGCTAAAAGCTAGTTTACCTGTTTCCAGAATCTCTCCTTAACTATACACATGTGCGCTCTCTCTCTCTCTCTCTCTCTCTCTCTCTCTCTCTCTCTCTCTCTC
>NW_021604622.1:19375992-19430594 GCF_004785775.1 Grammomys surdaster
CTCTCTCTCTCTCTCTCTCTCTCTCTCTCTCTCTCTCTCTCTCTCTCTCTCTCTCTCTCTCTCCCACACACACACACACACACACACACACACACACACACACACGGGCATGCATGCACACACTCGTACGTGCACGTGAACACACTTGTCTGTGCTCGGATCCTAGGGTAGCTCTGCTTTGTTCATGGAGCCTTTTCTACAGCGACCAGACAGGGACAGTTTCCTGTGTTAGTGTGACTTCTATTCTGTTGAGGATACACCACAGTAATAATAAAGTATCAAGTTCACACCCTGAAGGGTGAGTCTCAACTTTGTGGCTGTCTTCATGCCTTTCAGCTCATGCTTTGAATTCTTGTGGGGCACCCTTTAAGAGTCATCTTCATGTCTGTGGTTGGATTTTCCTGTGCCTAACATGTTTGTGTTTTACATTTATGCTGTGTAATAGATATTTAATCTCTCTAAATTATTGTTTGGACGGAGATACAGTAGAAAGGAGTACTCGTGGAGGCAGGCAAGTTATGTGAGCATGTGTGCACATGCGTGCCTGTGCGCACATGCGCAGTTAGGAGGGATTGTAGAAATGTGTGCACATGCGTGCCTGTGCGCGCATGCGCAGTTAGGAGGGATTATAGAAACAGATTTAACTAGCTTTTAGCAAGATGAACCTGGTCCAACGACCAATCTTTCCGAGCTACCATTGTATTATTTGTAAATGAAAACAAACAAACAAAAAGAACAACAAAAACCCCAAACCAAATCAAATCAAACAAAAAAAAAACCTCAAAGAAACACATAAGATTCGTTTTATAAAGAAGCAGTGAAGCCTTGGTAGTTAGCCCCCCTCAACAGCTGCAGTCCACCATGTGGCTATAGTCCACTTCAAAGGTATGGTCTACCTGAGTCACCTGAGTGTGTGGCCTTCAGATCACATTCAGGACAGTAGCCTTGCCCTGTGGTATTTCCAGTATGTCCTGGCTTCCTGCTTTAAAAATGTGTCAGTAAACCTCGTATTCTGCGTTTTTGAGCCGCTTACTGAAGGTCACTTTTAGAACGATCAAGAATGAAGTGGGGCATTAGAATATGTCCTCAAACACAGACACCAGTCTGCCTGCAGGAAGCCCACTCTGCAGCCTATTGTACGTGGAGATAGAGATTCAGTTTCTGCTGTGCAGGCTTGTGGTTTGAGGGTGTTTGTTGAGCTGGAGCCAGAACCCTGAAGACTCACACACTGCCTCTTTCAGAGTGGATAGCATAGTCTGTGTGCATGTGTGTTGGGGCTGGGGCCAGAAGAAGCTAGAGAATTAACAACAATGGAAAGAGATTCGTTCTTTTCCAATCTTACCTCTTAAAGTACTGTGTTCTGGAAGTCCACACGTCCACAGAAACTGGAGCTATGAGGTCTAGGAGTTTTCTCTCCTCTTCCTCTCATCTCTCTCTCTCCCTCCCTCCCTCCCTCCCTCCCTCTCTCTCTCTCTCTCTCTCTCTCTTACTCTCTCCCCCCTTTTAATTAAAAAAAGAAATTTAAATGTTTTGATGATTTAAAAAATTTCAATCACTTGCATTCACTGTACACGGTACTGTGTCACGTAAGGTAATTTCACACAAGTGTACATAGCTTGTCTTTTATTTTGACCCACAGGAAAGAACAAGAAAATTTTTTACTTTCCTAGGGAGAGATAACAGTCTCTGGACTTGCCTGGCAGTGGTGGCGCATGCCTTTAATCCCAGCACTTGGGAGGCAGAGGCAGATGGATTTTTGAGTTTGAGGCCAGCCTGGTCTACAAGGTGAGTTCCAGGACAGCCAGGGCTACACAGGGCTACCCTGTCTCAACAAAACAAAACAAAACAAACAACAAACAAACAAACAAACAAAAACAGTCTCTGGCCTTGAGGCAGGCCTGCCAATCAAAGACCAATTGTGATGTAGTGTGGTCATTGGCATCAAGTGGCCATTCCCGATATGTAATATTAGTGACCAATGTCTGCCTCCTTTTCCCCCTTGTTTGTTTTGGCTGTGGAATGACAGGCAGTCTTCTGTCTGCATACAGTGGAATGGAGGGCCGTGGCTCTCTTCCATGCCAGCAGCTGAAAGGGTGTCTACCGAGTGTGCTGTGGCTCCTTTCGTACTGTTTTTAGACACCACTTCTTGCTCCGTGTTGGTTGGGACAGCTCCTCCAACAAAGATTAGTTTCTGTTTTGAATTCCATCTCCTAGGTCTGCCTCGCCAGGAAAGACTGTGACCCACGAGCATCCCCTTGACACTGTGCTCTGAATGTCTGATGTGATGACAAGTATTCACATCTGGTGTTGATGTATGATTTCTTAAAGATTTTGCCATTGAATAAAAAAAAAAGGAATGTTTTCCAGAGCAACTACTGGATATGTTCCTAATATTAAAGGCTATCTGTGGACATAGCTCTTCATGTACCTGGGGAACTGTGACATTAGACAGAGGCCATAAGCAGTATGACTAGGCCAGTTCTGCGGAGAATTGTACCTTTACTACACTAGTAAAGGAGACTTGGTCATGGCCTTCAAGTATGTGGTCCTCCAGATGACAGTTCAGAGTTCCCTGTTCTATATATTTTATCTTTGGGGTTTTGGAAACAAATTTGATAATCGCTTCTCTTTGTGACGTACAGTCTTTTGGATCCTGAATAGGATGATATAGAACTTACTGTCTGACCTTAAGTAGGCCAGGGCAGTGTGCAAACTAGACACTATGGCCTCTGGTCTTAAGTAAACTGCCCTATTTGGCATAGTTTCCTGATCACTCAGATCTTGGACAGATCATCTAGCCTTGTTTACATTATAGCACCTAGGAAGAGATGTCACAGTGAGTGACACGCCCATTACAGGGCTAGTCAATAGTTTGGGATTGAAGCAAATCTTGGAGCAAGTAGTTGACTGTCTAAATGTTTAGTGTCATGGACTGAACCACATCCTTCCAAACTGCACACACTGAGGTCCCAACTCACAGCACGCCCTGCGGAAGTGGCTGGCTGGCTGTGTACACAGCATGCCCTGTGGAAGTGGCTGGCTGGCTGGCTGTGTATTTAGAGCTGGGAATTTTAGTGAGATTAATAATGTTAAATTAGTTCATAGGGGCAGACCATCGGCGAGACACCAAGGAGTGTGGACAAGGCCGTTATGAGGGCACCACAGGAAAGCATGCATCTGCAAGCCAAGAGACAGGCTTCTGGACAAACGGACTTCTGAATCCCCAAAATCTGAGAAAACACATTTAAAAGTTTGACATCCAGGACCCAATGACTGGAAAGCCTCAGACTGAGTTCTGGAAGTGAGGTTTGTGATACTAGATTGGGAAGGAGGATTTGGCCATATGTAACCTCATTTTCGAGTCTACAAACTTGGCAATGAAGGCCATTAACAGAGGTCAATCTGTACATGGTCACAACTTTGACAGTGGATTATTAGAATCTATCAAGCTTCCGTTTCCTAGAAATGTGTTTCCTAGGTCGGGGTGACCAGGATCCCCCCCACCTCCAGAACCCTGGGAAGGAAAGCTCTGTGGCGTATGACCCACCTAGGCAATGGTATTTTTGCTGCAGTAGTCGGAATGGACCCGAAGTCAGTCTGTTCACTTATAGACATAGGAAGGGAGAGTCCCCAAAGCTGCATTAGATGTGTGGTCAGTTACATAGCAGGGAAGGTTTGAGCGGAGGAACCCGAGGAACCTGCAAGTCTGTATGCTCGCGGGTAGACCTTACGTCTCACCCGCACCTTCTGTGTTCATCCGCCTGACTCGGAGTGACAACCAGGAATCTGGAGTTTTAAAACGTGCTTCAGGTAATTGCAATGATAAAAATGCCCTTTGAGGAAGGCTCATCTCACTGGGGCCTCAGTGGGAACATGAGAAGTCTTGGGGAGGTGGTGTGTACATTTCTGAGCTGTGCTGGCCTCTGGGCTGTACTGACATCTGCGCTGCTGAGACTGTGCTGTGCAGGCAGATTGCTTCCTTGCCATTTGTACCCAATTCCCAATCAACTGATGGTCCATTGGCAAAGTGCCCTAATTTTATTTTAAAAATTAAAAAGGAAAAAAATTATGCGCCTGTGCGTGCACTCAAATGCCTGTGCTGCCCAGAAAGACCAGAAGAGGAAGGACATCAGATCCCTCTGGAACTAGAATTAAATACAGTCGCGACCTACCCAAGTGGCTTCTGGGAATTGAACTCTGGTCCTTTTGTAGAGCAATCAGAGAGTTCTTAACCACTGTGCCATCTATGTCCCCAACCAGATGTTTATTTCTTTTCTTTTTGCTTTCCACTTTCCATCCCTGTTAATCCCCCATTTCCCTCTTACCCTCTGTTGCAGCATGTGCTTTTGGGTGATATTCCCCTCCTTTTAGCTCCTCCTATGACTTACTCTGGTGGTTAGGATTGAATTTACTAGTAACCAGCCAGAGCAGGCTGCAGAGTATCTTACCTCCCACCCTGGTGTTTACCAGGTTACATACAATGTACCAGGTACAATGTGTTGGCCGACATCCAGCAAAACTTACTTGAAGGAATACTTACTTTCTTGAAGGAGTCCACTCCACTGCCCAGAGCGCCACCTGGCTTGACTTTCCTAGGACATTTTTTTCCATAGTTAAAATGCAAGGTGGCATGCCAGGCAGTATTGCTCATTGCCTTGGTCTCAGATGACCCACTCCAGCTGTGCACTGGCTTCTCCCTTCCTCAGCTTAAGTGTGTGTAAACAGAACGCAGGCTGCCGGCTGTGACCCCCCTCCCTGCCCCCTGCTGTCCTGTCTGTTTCTGCATCAGCATGCCTTGCTGACCAGGCACATTCCCTGAACTCACTGGCTTGCCACAGCCCCTGTCACTCTGTGAACCAGTTCTCCCTCTCAGCAGCTTCCCCGTGCTTGCAGCTGCCTAGCATTTCCTGGTTCTTGAGATCTCCAGAAGCCCCCATCTTCCTAGAGAAGGAAGTGCCCCCACACCCAGTTCTCTTCTCATTCACTCTTTTGGTCATTACAAGAGTAGTGACTCAAGGAAAAAAAAAGTTACCCGAATCTGAATCTGTGATTTATAATAAAAAATATTACTTGAGCCTAGAGAGATGGCTCGGTTGGTAAAGTCCTTGGCATGCAAAAGCTGAGAACTCTTGTTTGGATCCCCGACACCCATGTAAGAAGCCCGGTAGAGCAGCCTGGTAGAGCAGCGAGTATCTGGAAATCCCAGGACTGGGAAAGTGGAGACAAGCAGATACTGAGTACTCTATGACTAACCAACGAAAACTCAAAATCAATCAATCAATCAAAATCTATCTCAAAAAATAAGATGGCGGGTGAATGAAGAAGACACTTGGTGTTGATCTTTGGACTACACACTACACGCAGACACATATACCTCCCATCCCCCACCCCCATCACCCAACATCCCTTCACACCCCCAGGAATTATTATCTTACGTCATTCTTCTTTATGGTTAATCTTTTTCAAATTATTTAACAGATACATTCTATTGATTTTTAAGACATAACCCCCCCCTTTCCAAGTATACATACATTTTACAGTGCTAGGGGTCGAACTTCGGTTCCCATGCATGCTAGACAAACACTCAACCGCTGAACTTCATACCACATGGGTTTTAAATCAATCTAAAAATGAAATTCATATTATAAGTCAAAGTACCAAATTTACTTGGTGAGGTTTTTTTTTTTCTCTCTCTCTCTTCTTTCCTCATGATTTTTTTTGGGACAGGGTTTCTCTGTATAGCCCTGGCTGTCCTGGAACTCACTCTGTAGACCAGGCTGGCCTTGAACTCAGAGATCTCCCTGCCTCTGCCTCCCAAATGCTAGGATTAAAGGCATGCACCCCCCCCATATCTGGCTTTAAAATGTTTAGCTTTGTTATTTTAATTATGTGTAGGTCAGTGTGTCTACCTATGGGTATATACACATTAGTAGCTGAAGCTTCAGGAAACTGGAGGCATCAGATCCCCAGAGTTATAGATGGTTGTGATTCACCCAATTTGAGTGCTTGGAACCAAGCATGGGTCCTCTGGAAGAATAGCATGTCATTTAATTTCATGTGGCATTTTCAGTCACTGATTTTGTAGAATCAATATGAAAGATTCAGGATTTTCTGATACCGAGGGAGATGGTGCCAGTGTCACAAACACTTGGTAAAATTAATGATCATTTTGGACTTTGAACGATGCTTGGTAAATTATTAGGCTCTTGAGACTTTTGTCTCCCCTCCCTCTCCCTCCATATCTCTCTTCGCCTTCCCTCCTTCCCTCCCTTCCTTCTCCCTCCCTCTCTCCCTTCCTCCCTGCCTCTCTCCCTCCTTTTCCCTCTCCCATTCCTCCCCTTGTGGTACTTGGAATTGAACTCAAGGCTTCATGTATGCTAGGTGTTTGCCCCACCCCTGAGCAGCCCTGCATCCTCCTCATGATCAGAACTACTGTAATATTAGATAAACATGGCATAGATTGAAGACAGCATCTGGGCCTGGTCTGTAGTACCATATATTTCAGCGAAGGGAAGCAAAGCTGTGCTTTGAGCCCTCTGGTTTGAAAGAGGTTCGAAGCTAGATTCCCTGAGGTTTCCACACCAGAGCCACACAGGGGTCCAGTGGTCTGTTTACAGTTTACAGACCGTTCTTTTATCTCTGGACACTGTTCATCTCATGCTGTAAAGTGGGGAATGGAGGTCAAGTTTTCCCACATGGAAAGAACCAGGCCTGTTCTTTCCATTCATTATTTTAAAAATTTTCCCTGGCACCCTCTGTCTCTCTGTGGGATCCTTCCCTTGACCCTAGAAGAAATCTGTCCAATGTGGCCATGTAATTTAACTTTGCAAAACTCACCGTGGAGTAACAGTGGGGGTAGAGTGGGGTAGGGGGATGTCAGTCTTCCTTGTCAAAGCATATAGAACAAGGGCTTCGTCAGAGGGTTTGCGCTGTAGGGCCTGAGGCCTGTCTCCACTCTGTAGCCAGCCTGGCCATTGGCTTTGGGTTTCTTCTGAGCCTCTGCAGCCACACCCAAAGTCCATATATAAACAGTACTTTGTCTAAATGTCAATGAAGGGTCAAGAAAGGGCTAGGCTCTGGGCTGAGGACTGAGTGATCTATGCTCAGAAAGTCAGGCCCCTGGACTGTCATTTCCTTGTTATTTTTACATACTTTGAGTCTTTCTCTGCATTTTTCTCCAATTTTCTTGTGTTTTTATTGGTCTCCAAGCATGTGGGCTGGCTCTCATTTTTTTCATGCTTTTTTAAAGATTATATGATCATATTATTTTCTTTTTCACTCCTCCAAACCCTCCCATGTACCTCTCCTTGCTCTTTCAAATGTGACCTCTCGCCCTTTAATATATAAGTATATAGTTTATATATTTAATGTATGTATAGTCCTAATTTTAAAATACAATTTGCTTAATACGTGTAATATTATATACACACATATACATACACACACTCCCCTCCCCCTCTTTCACACACACATACTGTCTCTCTCACACACACTCTGTCTCACACAACACTCCCTTTCATACACTCTCTCTCTCATATACACTCTCTTTCATACCCACACACTGTCTCTCTCACACACTTTGTCTCTCTCACATACACTTTCTCTCACACACACACTCTCACACACACTCCCCTCTCTCACACACTCTTTCTCACACACACACTCCCTCTCACACACACACTCTCTCACACACATTCTCTCACACATTCTCATACACATTCTCTCTCTCTCTCTCTCTCTCACACACACACACACACACACACACATGCACACACAGCCTTTTAGGGCTGACCAGTTGCTACTGGATAACTAATTGGCATACTCTTCCCTGGAGAAGACTATTTCTCCTACTCCCAGAGTTCCTTAGTTGCCTATAGTTCTTTGTGTATGTTCTAGGCCTCTAGAGCTTTGCCCCTTCCACATTAACCCTTATACTGTTGCTCTTGTTCAGTTCATGGTTAGGTAGCCATGTTGATGATACTTCATGGGTGTAGCTTCTCAGATATTGCTAGGAGACCCAGTCTCAGAGCCAACCACCTGTTGCTCTGGCTCTTAAATTCGCTAAACTTCCTCTTCTGCAGTGTTCCCCGGGCCTTCAGGGTGAAAGCTGTGGGTGTCAGCTCTTAAGCGACTCCACAGCTGGACTATCCCAAGAATGGTAAGTGGGAGGATACAGATGGTTACATGGGAAGCATTTTAAAATTCAGAATAATGTTAGTGATTCTGGGAGTGGAACAGAAATGAGGGGGAAAACAAAACAAAACACAAATGGGCTAGAGATATGGATTTCAGGAGGGTGTCTATGTAGCAAGCACAAATCCTGGTTTTGTTCTCCAGCACTAAATAAACTAAGCAGGGCATTGCACACCTATAACCACAGCATGTGGGAGGTGGAGGCAGGAAGATCAGAAGGTCACGGTCATCAACGCTGTCTCAGAAGAGGGAAGTAGACAGATTGAAGTAAATAGGCAGATTTACTTAGTATAAAAATGAATGAGAGAGGATGATAGACAGGCATGGCTGGGAGTCATCCGTGGGTGGTGTCCATGACTGACTGGCATGGCTGGGAGTCATCCGTGGGTGGTGGCCATGAGTGGACCGAGCCACCTGGGTGATGTGGCATGCTCTTAAAGGCACCATTGTGTTGGGGTGGAGAAGTAGGTCACAGCTCACTGACAGAAGGCACGTGGATCAATTTACAGAACTGTCTACTGCAGCAGCGTCCACACATGCTCAGTATGTCTTCATGAGACCAACGGGCTATTATTACACATGAGTAACTATATTTGATGTGTGCGCTTGCCTAAGATATATGTTCATTACAATTGTCATATAAATTTGCCTTTGTGTCCAAAATATGGAATATCCAGTGAGTATAAACACCATGTGAATTTTAATTAAGACAGATACACTAGTTTTTTGGTTATAGTAGTTACCTGGTTGCAAGAAGTTCACCGATATATAGAAGAAGGTGTCTGGTTGTTGGAACTAGGGATTAGGGACTGGTGGGAATGGTCTTTCTGGGTGTTCTTGCATCTCGGTCCCTAAGCTAAACTGTACAGACATGAGGGCTAGCAGTCTTTAAGAAATGAGCTAAAATTTCTCTAAAAAGAACGCTTTTATTGGTCACTCAGTGAGGATAAAGTTGTGTCCTGCCACTTGGTGCCTCCCTGCCCACCCCACCCAGGGATGCTTGCGTTCCACTGTGGCTGCTGTTCTTCGAGGGGGTGTGAAGACAAGGGACTGTGATTCATGGCCACGGAGAGGTAACGGCAGTCCTCTTCTTAGAAGTCAGTGACGAGCACGGGGCAGCCACAGGCAGTCATGGGGCAGAGGCTTCCTGTCTTCCCTAGATCAAGTCCCTTGAGTGTCCTGGAGTGTAGACTGCAGTAGGTTCTGGGTCTCTCTCTCTCTCTCTCTCTTTTTTGGTTAGAGTGAGAGCTAGCTGGAAGGGGCTATGCTGACTTACCGGTCCTGCAGAGTGCTGACATTCACACTTCACCTTGGACCTTGGTAATTATCCTGAGTGAGGATAGTGTATGTCCCGTCACAGACCGTCCCTTTACACTGCACGTAGCTCCTCTGCTCTTATGATCTCTACAGTATCCTATGCTTCCACCCAGTGCCTCCTGTGATAACTGCTCTGCAGCATTCAGGAATCATATAACCTGCATATAACTGTCTTCATTCCAGAATCCCGCCATGCGCCAGGTAGTCTCAGCAGGCCTCTGGAAACTATGTGATTGGGTGAATCAGTAAAGTGCCTGAGGTGTTTGTTGCATAGGCTTTGCCTCATGAAGTCCTTGCGAGGGTCCGATGGTGAAGATGGTCCGATGGCTCTTCTATAGAGGACTGTTGAATATTTCATAGTGGTCTGTACAGTAGGCAGTGAAGTAATGTAGAACCGTAGTTGCAGTGGGCTTTGAAGCAAGTTGTTTATGAAAGTCTCTTATGGTGGAGTGACAGGGACAACAATACATGGGTTCATGAAGTGCTGGCTCCTAAATGTGGGTCACCCTGGCAATGGGGAGTGGCGGGACCTGAGCAAGCATCCACACCTGTTACCACTGATGTGGCTAAGGACTGCTGATACGCAGATATTAAACACGCAGGTGTCCCGTGGCCAGACAAGGAAACAGGTGTGATTGATGGTCTCTGTCAAACAAGAACAGATTTAATATACTTAGGTTTGAACGTCAGTTGAAAAACAGAACTGTGTATAAATTCAGCACAGGCAGCATACTGATAGAATTGTTAAAAAAAAAAAAAGACTGTTCTGAAATGAACTGAAAAATGTATATTCACCCAAACTCCAGCATATGAACGTTAATGGTAGCTTTGGTTTGAACTGCCAACAATTGGAAGCAATCAAGGTGTTCTTCAGTAGATGAATGGGTAAATTTTAATATATTATACAAGAGAGTATTATATACAAAGGTTTAAAACAGCATCCTATCAATCCACAAAAATACAGTTTGGAATCTTCTATGTTGCTGCACAGCTGTTTGTTGAATGAGTCCATGTAACTGTATATGATGTTCTGGAAAAGACTCAAGGGTAGAGTCAGGAATACAGGCTGCTTTCAGGGGCTTTTGAGAAGGAAGGGTGGAGCGTAGGGGACTTTTAGGGCAGTGCATTATTCTGTATCATCCTGTAAAGGCAGATACATGACAGCATGCGTCTGTCAAAGACCAAAGCATATACATCACAAAGAGCGGAGCTTTAAGGACTGTATTACTAATCGCACATTGAGAATGGTTTACCCGCTGTAATAAATGGTACCATCTGAAATACAAGAATTCTATAATAGGGGACATGGTATTCAGGGGATAGAGATTGTATGGGAGCTCCCCGCATGCCCTGCATAGTTCTTTTGCAAATCTGTAAGTGTTCTTAAAAGTAAAGGTCATTTAAAAACTGGTGACAGTGCTTCTAGTCCTTTTACAAGACAAGCGGCACGTGAAGTGGCAGACACCATTGATCCGAGAGACAGTTGGCACAATGGTAGGGCTAGGCACCCTGTGTTCACATCTTTGCCATCTCACCTCCTCCTGAAGCCCTAGGCAAGTTTCTGACCTCTCCTTGCTCATCTGTGTAATGGGGATAATGATCAAACCTTCGTCATTCGTGGTTGGGTAGAAGGATGAAGTAAGTGACTGAGAAACCCCAGGGGCAGAGCTGTGGCCATTGCACAGCAGCTAGTCCATTCCCTTTGAACTTGGCTCTAGAGGATGCACCCCACACCAACGAGTAGAGTGGTCAAGGGCTCAGGGCACACCTCCCAACTCTTAGTAGGTTCTATGTGTTCTTGTGAACATGGTCCTCTTCAGCCTGGAACATGCCTCTCCTTCTCACCTCGCTAACGTTGACCTCTCTTGGAAGACAAAATGTTAAAGCTATCTTTGCCCTAGAACTTCATAGTTCTTTTGCAATTAGGGTAAGGGCTCTCTTCTGCTCCCATGGCTTGAGTGGTACTTTGATGCAGCATGGGGATGTACCTCCGTGTTTTCCCATATTTCTTGGGCAGAGCGGGATATAATCCCAGCTGCTAGCCCAGTGTCAGAAACATACTTAGCAGAATCGAAACAGTGATGATAGCATGCCGTGGGAACTTGATGATCTAAGGATGTCAGTCATATTAGGTGGGATGTGTTAAGTAGAAGTCCGTAGTTCCATCCTCGACCTATGGAATGAAGAGGCCTCCTTCTAGTTTACTTGTGCTATGACAGTGGCAGCATTTTTCAGCTGGTAAGACACAGCCCTGGCAGCAGGATCATCAATGCAGACATGATGGGGGTTGCTATGTCGATGTCCTTTTCTGTGTAAGGAGTAAATGAAAATTCTTTGTTTCAACTCAAGATCGGTTATATCATTCAGGAGTGTTTATCCGAAGGAATTAGAGAGCATATCATAGAGGTGGCCGGACAGCCAAGCTTATCGTAGGACTGCTTACAGATGAAAAATTATAACATTGGCCTAAGCGCCCCTTGGCTAAACAATTAAAGAAGATGTCAACACACACACACACACACACACACACACACACACACACACACACACACCATCATCAACAACAACACCCGAGAGAGAGAGAGAGAGAGAGAGAGAGAGAGAGAGAGAGAGAGAGAGAGAGAGAGAGAGAAAAAGCGCTGTTATGAGCAAAACAGTGCTGTTTTCAGGGAAGTTGCTGTAAATGGAGATTATCATGTTAACCAAAGTAATCTAAACTCAGAAAGATAACTACTGTATGTCTTCCCTTACATGCTAGATCTAAGAAGAAGAAAGAACATGAAAAAGAACATGGAAGGGGCACTATTTTTTTCTTTTCTTTTATTGGATATTTTATTTATTTACATTTCAAATGTTATCCCCTTTCAAATGGTTCCCCCGCCGGAAACCCCCTATTCCATCCCCCTTTCCCCTGTTTCTATGAGGTTGCTCAGGCACCGGGGGGGGCACCCACTCCCACCTCCTCACTTTGGTATTCTTCTACACTGGGGCATCAAGCCTTCACAAGACCAAGGGCCTCTCTTCCCACTGATGCCCGACAAGGACATCCTCTGCTACATATGCGGCTGGAGCCATGGGTCCCTCCATGTGTACAGTTTGGTTGGTAGTTTAGTCCCTGAGAGTTCTGGACAGTCTGGTTGGTTGATATTATTGTTCTTACTATGGGGTTGCAAACCCCTTCAGCTCCTTCAGTCCTTCCCCTAACTCCTCCATTGGGGACCCCATGCTCAGTCTAGTGGTTGGCTGTGTGCATCTGCCTCTGTATTTGTCAGGCTCTGGCAGAGCCTTTCAGGAGACAGCTATATCAGGCTCCTGTCAGCAAGCACTTCCTGCCATTCCATGAATCAGTGAACTTCCAGAGCTCCTCTCTTTGTATTCAGACAGATACTTACGTGGCTTCTGGTTAGCTCTAAGACTGTTTAAACTTGAGCGAGCTTTTGCTCTCCTAGGGCTCTGCCTCGTTCTACAAAGACCACTGACACATGCTAACCTAACACTTGATTCTCATGTGACAGCGAGAGACCTTGTCCCCCCAAATAAGGTGGAAACTGACCAAAACAGACTTCAATGTCAAATCAAACACTGCCCAGCTCCAGACATGTGCAGAAGCATCTGCACAGATACATGCATGAGCATGTACACACAGATACAGATACGTACACAAAAGGACTCAGAGGTAAGGTCTCACATGTAACAGTGGTATAGTTCAGTTATAAAAAGAGCTCTGGGTTAACTACACAGGAAAAACAACAATATCAACCAACCAGCCCCCCCCCCCCAGAGCTCCCAGGGACTAAACCACCACATGGAGGGACCCATGGCTCCAGCTGCATATGTAGCAGAGGATGGCTTTATCTGGCATCAGTGGGAAGGGAGCCCCTTGGACCTGGGGAGGCTTGATTACCCAGGGTAGGGAAATACTAGGGTGCTGAGGTGGGAGCAGGAAGGGGAGCACCCTCACAGAGGGAGGGGGTGGGGAAGGGGATAGGAGGTCTGTGGAGGGGAAACTGGGAAAGGGAATAACATTTGAAATGTAAATGAATAAAATAACTATTAGAAAATAAAAACTGAATGAAAAAGAGCTTTGGGGAGGATAAATGGAGACATTTTCAGATTAAATGACTTCTGTGGGGGTTCACTTTAAGGACGGCGCAGGTACTTTGTGGTGTGGCACAGGTGTGGATCTGGAGGGCAAGCTCGTGCATGGAGAGCTGTTGAAGCCAGGTTAGTAAACCTTGGCCTCTCTTTCGGGCCATGTTTGAAATTTACCAAAATGACTTTTTTTAATGACTGAGATTATCTAATACCATCTCTATAATATCTAATATCTAGAATATCTAATACCATCTCTGTAATATCTAGATTATCTAATACCATCTCTATAATATCTAATATCTAGAATATCTAATAACATCTCTGTAATATTAGGCAACTTCTTAAAAATGAATATTAAACTCATCAGTGTCTCTAAGGTTTTCCATTTCAAATCACAAATATAAATTACAAAACTTTTATGGATTTTTATTGGTAGTGAAGAGATGAGTTATATTAAACACGATACATGATTAAGATTCCAGGTATGTACAGTTTTTTCTATACATGTGTTTATTTACCTTAAATATATGCTTCTCAGTGACATTTCATTCTTCAAAACAGCAGACACTGACCTACCAAGGAGACAGCTAAGCAGCCCTGAACATTGTGGCATCACTTCCCCAAGCAATTGGGCCTTTGTTGCCTTCTCAACTGACCATGGATTCTTAATGACCATCAAGACCCTTGGCTGAGATGCCAACTGGGCCTTTGCCCAGGATACAGAAAGACCTCTAGAATGTTCTTTGGTGTTGCTATGGCAGTGCTGGCCAAATGAGGTCTGTGGGCTGTCGTTCTATCATTACCTAATTTTTTTTTTAATTCCTGGAAGTTGGAACGCCCACGAAGAGAGCAAGTAGTGGCATCCAGGGCTTCAGTTAAGTTTGTGATTCTTTGTTTTCTGCCAGATAATTAAGTGGCTCTCTGGCTGGTTCTGAAGATGTTTAAACTTAAGTGAACTTTCACTCTTTCCAGGGCTCTGTATCACTCTACAGAGGCAATTCCACTGATACATGCTAATCTAATCCTTATGTGAGCCAAACTACGAGTTACAACTTGTTAGTGGTTCTGAGTCAGGTCAGTGAGTAGCCAGAACCCCATGAAAAACATCTGAAGGCAGGCAGGTAGTCAGAAGCCTCCTAGAATCTAGGCTTCTTCGAGAAATATTTCGTAGTAAATACATCACTTACTCAGTGTCCAGAATATACTTGTAAGAAAATGTATAGCACCGTGTACAATAAATAGGTGGATAAAACATCTAAAAGGTAAGAATTTTCCTATGGTGGATTTCTAATAAGAATCTTGAAAGCTGACACTTCAATATGATTTGGAGTTATCTGTAATATCCACAATGGCAGGGGTTAATTATAAACTGAGACTAAAGAGGTAGGCTTGGAAGAACACAGATGTCAAAACAAAGCCTGTGTTAAAACAAATGTAAAAGGCAAAAAAAAAAAAATGTTGAGGCCCTGTGCTGGATAGTTTTATGTCAACTTGACGCAAGCTATAGTCATTGTACAGTTGGTAACCTCAATTAAGAAAATGCTCCCAAAGGTCAGGTTGTAGGCAAATCTATAGAGCAGTTTCTTAATTAGTGATTGATGGATGCAGCTGAGTCCATCTTGGGTGGGATCATCATTGGCTGGTGGTCTTGGGCTCTCTATAAAAAAGCAGATGGAGCAGGTCATTGGGAGCAAACCAGTAAACAGAGTTTCTCTATGGCCTCTGCTTCAGATCCTGCCCCTAGGTTCTTGCCTTGAGTCCCTGCCCTGACTTCGTTTGATGACAGATTGTGATGTGAAAGTGTAAGCAAAATGGGGCCTTCCTTCTCCAGGTTGCTTTGGGTCATGGTGTTTTATCACAGCCATAGAAACCCTAAGTAAGACAGAGGCAGAACACTGATTTAGAAGCACCCACCTGGTCTACCCTGCATCACATCCAGTTCCTTTTCTTCTCTAGAGGAGGAGCCTTGTCATTAAACGTTTGTTAAGGTAGCTTTTCTAGGGGGTTTCTGAGTACATCCACGTTAATTTCAGTTATCAACTTGGCCAGTTACCATGTGACAATCAGAGGCTTCATCCTTTAGTCTCACTGATGAGTCCAAGTTCCTTCTGAGTTCTTGACTTGTTCTTTCCCTTGCAGTCCTTGCCAAAAAGAGTCTTTCAGGTATTATGTGCTCTTTATGGTTAGGGGATTTTACTTTGTTTTTCTCCAGAGAGGAGGTGGGCATATGGACTAGACCCCTGTGTGGTCTTAAGAGGAAGTGGTAGCAAATTGGTTCCTTTTTTAAAAAAAGAAATGTGACTATTTATTTATTTATTTATTTATTTATTTATTGTTTAAACCACACTATCTTTATTCCTCTGTTGTTGAACACATAGATTGGTTACATAAAAGAACTCTTAAGAACAGTATTGCAATAAACATTCATATACAATTGTCTCTGAGATATGTTGACTTGGAGTCTTTGCAATAAATACCCAGGAGTGGTAGAGCTAGGTCATGTGAAAGTTTATTTTTGTGTGCGTATTTGAGTCAAAATATGTTACTAACTCAGGATAACCTACACTCAAAGGCCCCCTGTCTCAACCTTCTGAGTGTTGGGATTACAGATGTACCATCATACTGAGATTTAAAATCAGTAAACTTGGGAAGGTAAAACTTCGTGGGAGTGTGGAGTGCTAAAGGAGGGAAGTGATGTATAGATATGATCATAATGTCGTATATACATCTAATTCTTAAGCAGTAAGTAAGAAGTATTCAAAAAGTAAAAGAGTACCATTACATAACCCCACAAGTGGCAAAAACACAGAGAACACTTGACGGAGTTGCCCAGCCCCAATTGACACATCTACCACACAACCCGATACCTAAGGCTTGGGGAACATTACAAAACATCATAGAAAGGGGCACAGAAGTTCTGTAAGAGCCAGAAAACCAAGACGAGACTTCTGCTGCAAGACAGTAGTGCCTGCTATGTATGTAATCTCAATGATATGGGAATATTGATCTCAGCACTGTTGTTTCACCATGACATGCCGATGTGTGGATGAGTCAATTTTCATATTTATTTACTTATATTTTATGTGCATTGGTATTTTTCCTGCGTGTATGTCTGGGTGAGGTGGTTTTGATCCCCTGAAGCTAGAGTTATAGATAGTTGTGAGCTGCCATGTGGGTCTAACCTGGTCCTCTGAAAGAAGAGTCCATGCTCTTAACAGCTCAGCTATCTCTCCAGCTCACAAATCGGATGCTTAGTACCATTTTTTTTTGCACGTGTGTATGAATGTGTGCATGTGTGGTCCCATATATGTGTGTGCCTGTGTGTGTACGCGCATTCGCGTTTGTGTGTGTGTGTGCATGTGTGTGTCTCAGTGTGTGAGTCTGTGTTTGTTCCCAAAGATGATGTCAGGTGTCCTTCTCAGTAGTTTTCTACTATGTCTATCAGGGCAGAGTTTGTTTCTGAACTCAGAGTTTGCAATTCTGGCTAGTCTATCTTACCAGCTTAGACCAGGGATTCCCTATTACTGTCACCAGGGGGCTGGGAACATTGGCAGCCACCATACCTGCTTGGCTTTTACATGGCTATTGGGCATCCAAATATGGTCATTGCACACAGCAGCTGAAAATTACGGGGCTAGGACATGCTAGAGCACACATGGAGAGGGCAGGCAACCTGTGGAAGCTAGCCTTCTCCTTTCAACACGGGGGTCCCAGAGATCTAACTCAGATCAGAAGGCTTGGCACCTAAATGATTTAGTCCTCTGAACTGTCTTAGCATTCCCCCTTAATGCCATTTTTAAGAGACAGGCCATCTTCTGTAGCTGCTCCGTGTTGGTAGAGCACCCTGTAGCCATGGCTACTCAGTCAGTCCAAACTCAGCTTCAGGTCATTCCTAGTTCACCTGTAGCACCCACAGTTGCATTTGTGTCAGACCCAAGAGAGGGAATCCTCTGTCTAAATTAGAGCAGAAAGCTGAGTTTGATGCAGTAAGTTTTGCTGGTATGGTTTTTAAAAAGAGAAATTATTATCGAGTATAGTTTTTGTTCCTGTGAGAGAAAGTCAACTTAGATTAAAAGAAAAATTGAAAATCTTCACAGTAAAATGGAGTCATGTCTGTTTCTTTTGGTCCTAGGTTCCTTGCCTTGACTCCGTGGAGAGTGTATCATCTCATTTCTGTCATGATACTTGGCCGTGTTATCATGCAAATCATCAAGGAAATGGTTTTGTCCAGGACAAGAGGTAAGAATATGCGACTTGATGTTTGGGCATTTTATTTCTAGAGTCTAAACGTCTAATTTTTGGGTGAATATATTCATCTTTTGAACATGAGGATCATGTAGACAGACACTTTTTTTTCTAGTTTCTTTACTTCCTGTTTCTTCTGTTCTCCACATCCTCCTTCCCTCTGGGTGTCTGAGATGGGGTCTTACTCTACCCAGGTTAGCCTAGAACTCTCAGTGATCCTCCTGTCTCAGCTTGCTGAGTGCTAGGATTTAGACACAAGTCAGTATATTGTCTGGGTTTGCTTTACACACACACACACACACACACACACACACACACACACACACATTGAACTTCATTTTTTTCTTCATTGCTGGAGGTTAAACCCAGACCCTTGCACATGTTAGCCAAACAGTGTACCACTGAGCTACATCCAAGCTTCATAATTTATTTTATGATTCTATCTCTTGTCAGAACAGGTAAAAGTTCCGTGTGCTGGGCTCTCCCTTGGTTCTAAGCTACGTCACATACCAGGGTGATATTTAAGTAGGGCCGCTGTAAGAAGAGCAGTTAAGTATTCACTCCACCCTACAAGCTCAGACCGGGCCACTGGAAACTGTCGTAGTTTGAGAACAGTTTTCTTTCACCTCAGCGAAAGAAATGCAACAAGCTTTAAAAAATCACTGATAGTTACATAAAAGTTCTGGATGATTAATGATGTTGGGAAGAGAATCAACCATAAGCACTACATTTTAACTAAAGTGGGAGCATGACTCATTTTTAAAGAGTGCTTGGCTTCCTTAGGATCTATGTACTATATTTACCTGAGTGCAACCTTTCTATGCACCTCCATGCCTCCGCTGCTAATGCTTGAACTAATTTTTGAAAATGGGCAAAAATCCCTCCTGAGCATAGGAGTCTATAAAAACCGTAAGGAGGAGGCTTCAGTTAGGCTTCATATGGACTGCTGTGTATCAGAACTGGCCAGATTGCCTGTCATGGGATGTATTATGAGAGAGGCAACGTCTCTCAAACAAGAACTTGAGCCCTGGAGTTTCACCATCATGGTGTCCGTGGGTCAGCTTTAGAGCAGGTTCATGTTTAAGTATCCAGTTCTTAAACCAACCACTGTAGAAGCAATCTTTAGAAAGATTGTTTCCTGTTAGTGTGTGCAGATGTGGCGGTGACTCCTTCATGCCTAGTCTTTCTGGGAAGGTAAACAAATTCATTTTTGTCTAGTTCAGGCATTTCACAGAGCCACAGATTTAAATCATATTGTCATATACATATTGCCTTCTTCCTCAACACCCCTTTTCTTCCTCCTCACCCCCCCTTCTGAGAATAGATGCCCAGTTCCCCCACTTTTAACTCCAACAGCATTTGCTGTTGTATCCCAGTTCCACCGAGGCCTCCTGAGGCCAATGCCTCACACCTCAGGATCTGAGGAGAAATTGGCTAGGCCCTGGCAAACCCGATGTTTCTGTATTGATTCACAGCGGGAAGGGGAAGGCTTGTTCTCTTGGATATATTTTGTAGTAAGTTCTTCCCTCAGGAGAATGCAAGAAGGTAGCCATTTTGTGGGTGTGGTCAGAGGCCTCTAAAGCACGATGACCGCCCAGGAGGTTGAGCACCTGAGAACTTTCCACTGTGTGCTCACCCCAGCCATACCTTAGGCATGATTTAGATGAGTTAAAAAGATCAGAGGAAGGAAGAGAGGAGGGGCTGAAGGACTTGGCTTCTGAGTGTGGGGACCAGACTTGAGAACAGGGCTGTTCAGAAGTCCTTCAGTTCTAGTCTCGGGGCCCATCAAGGTCTTCAGTTTCCATTTAAACCAGACATTTTGGTAGCTACACCATGGAAATTGATATTCTTGAAAACTCTCCTCACAGCGAAGCTGCCCTTAGAAACCTTGAGGAGGGCAAGCTGAAGCCTGCCAGCCTGAAGAGTCTCTAATTTTTAAATCGGATTGCCAAAGCCTGCCTGTAATCTCAGTGACTTGGAGGCCAAGGCACAGGGATCAGAAGACTGAGGCCTGCCTGGGCTGGGGAGGAAGTGCAAAACCACAGAGGGGCTGCTGATTGAGATCCTGTCTTAAAATAAAAAGCGGATCTAGCTCACTAGTATGCTGCTCACCAACATGCACAGGCCTTAGGTCGGGGTCCTTAATGATGCAAAAAGAAAGGAAGGCTGACTAACATGAAGAAAGAAAGAATAATTCTTTTTTAAAATATTTATTTATTTATTTACACTCTAGATTTTATTCCTCCCCTTTTCTCCCTCTGACTGCTTCCACATCCCATACCTCCAACCCACCATCTCCCACCCCCCCCCCCCCCGATCTCTAAACTCCCTGGGGGCTCCCGTCTCTTGAGGGTTAGGTACATCTTCTCCGATTAAACACAGACCCAGCAGTCCTCTGCTGTATATATGTTTGGAGCCTCATATCAGCTGGTGTATGCTGCCTGATTGGTGGTCCAGTGTTTGAGAGATCTTGGAGGTCCATGTTAATTGAGACTGCTGGTACTCCTACAGGGTCACCCTCCTCCTTAGCTTCTTCCAGCCTTTCTCCAATTCAACTGCAGGGATCAGCAGCTTCTGTCCATCAGCTGGGTGCAAATATCTGCATCTGACTCTTTCAGCTGCTTGTTGGATCTTCCAGAGGGCAGTCATGATAGGTCCCTTTCTGTGAACGTTCCATAGCCTCAGTAATAGTGTCAGGCCTTGGGGCCTCCTCTTGATCTGACTCCTACTTTGGGCCTGCCACTGAAGCTAAGAAAGAATAATTCTTAAGCTAGTTAATGTCTGTTCCTAGCTATGGACACTGCAGGAATGATGGTTTCCTGTGGCTGTTGTAATGAATTACCATACACTTGTTGGCTCAAAACAGCAGACAGTACTTACCCCCATAGCTCTGGAAGCTGTCGGTTCAAACAACACACCAACAGGTCTGTATTTACCATGGAGGCTCTAGTGAAGGACCCACCCCTGTCTCTTCCTGACTTTGGTTGGTGCTGTTGCCCCTGAGTTAAAGCTACATCATCACAGTCCTCGGCTCTATGATCAGCTTCTCTTGTGCTTGCTCAGACCTCCCTCCCAGCTCTCTGCAAGGAACCCTTGTGATTGTGATTGGTGCCCACCTGGGTGATCACCTCCATTCTTAACATGATGGCAATTGTAAAGTCCCCTTTTCCCTACGAAGCAACATTCACAGATACGCATCCTGCTTTGGTGACAAAACCACTTCATCCTGTAACAGAAGAGAACCTAATTTTTTTTTAAAGATTTATTTATTTTGTTTATGAGTACAGTGTCACTGTCTTCAGACACACCAGAAGAGGGCACTGGATCCCATTCCAGACGGTTGTGAGCCACCATGTGGTTGCTGGGAATTGAACTCAGGATCTCTGGAAGAGCAGTCAGTGTTCTTAACTGCTGAGCCATCTCTCCAGCCTGAGAAGCTGTTCTTAGGCCAAAGATTTGAATCCCTTTTAGGTGAAAGGCTACTGTGAGTGACAGTCCATACTGTGGATGTCTCTCCTGTTTAACTGGCTCTGTCTTCTCATCACCCAGGCTATGATAAGTGCCTTTTTGAGACAAGGCTACTTGTAAACACCAGTTTCTAATGAGGATGCAGACATGTTGGCTTCTGCAGCAGGCTCATCTTTCTCTCAGGGTTTTTCACTGAATGATGTTCTGGACACAGAATTTCTCTGCATAAAAAAAGGAAAAAGGAAAAGATGGGCTTCCTTCTTCTGCTCTCCTCCAGGCATTGGCTGGAGAAACCCTAGGGCCTTCTTTGTCCCTCTTTACCAAGTCTTTTAGGACAAAGGCCCAATTGAGCCCATGAATAGCTGGCTAGAGATGGCAGCAGGGCTTCCAGCCCAGCCCAGTGCTGGCTGCAGTCGGCTTCTCTCAGGGAGACATAGACTTCATTGCAAGCTCTATCCAGAAGCAGCTGTGGGGTCTCGGCAGCTCCCATGAATCACTCTGAGACTCTGCTTCTGCTCACAACAGCAGTCAGGAAAGTCTTGGTCCGCAGGGCTTTCTGGGACCTGCCGCCTTCCTCCCTCTCTGAACTGCCTACTTTCCACATTCTTGGCTACAGATACGAACTTTGCTGGTCATGACCTTAATTGTAGCCTTCCTCCCCTATTTTTTTTAACTATACATTCCCTCATTTTAACTGCACATCCCTATGAATTGTGTGTATGTGACTGAGTAGTTAGTTGTGAAGTTTTTCATCTTAGGAGGCGGGAACTCTATAACCACTGAGAGGCGAGCAAAGCTCATGCAACTGACACTTTCTCCCTTTCCTCCTCCTCTTCCTCCTCCTCCTCCTCCTCCTCCTCCTCCTCCTCCTTCTTCAACTTTTCCTCCTCCTTCTTTTCTGCCACCCCCCCCATTGTCTTCCCTGACACACCCTTCACGTGAAACAAAGGGAAGCAGAGATACAATCGTGTTCATTAGCTTTTCTCTGTGAAGCATGGCGGTTACCCAGGCCTGTATCTGTAGACCCTGGAAGTGTGCACCCCTGCATTTACTGCTCATGCCTGTGTACCCCCGCATCTCTGCTCACTCTCAGGCCCCGAGGCTGTCTTCTGTAGCGTGTACAATTCCTCCTATGTCCTCAAGCTTCTCTGTGACCACCTTGTCTTTTACTCCCATGGTAATCAGGGCCAGCCATCTCCACATCAGGCTCTAAGATCTTCAAGGACTACCTGTGAGGAAAGAGAACCCAGTAGGCGTCCCCATCTCTGCCCACAGCCACATGTCAGGGGGTAATTCTGTAACCACTGTGTCTTTCTGTCTTCCTTCCTGTGAAATCCACACTATCTATCGATGCCGCAGCTCAGCAGTCTCTTGATTATTGAGATTAGACCTAGTTGAGGTTGGGCCTACGGTCTTTAGTCCTTCACACACTCTCCATTTGTGCATGTATTCTGTCTTGGCTTATATGTGTGGTGGCTGCTTGTCTGAGCTCAGCCCTTGAAAGCTTGTTAAGGTAACCTGCAAAGTGCCAGAGTCAGTGCACTCTGTTCACTGTCTCTGCTCCTGTGGAATCAGATGTTAGTTTACTCTTTCCCTCCTCAGCCCTTGGCTAGTTGTGCTGGGCTTTGACCCCATCTTTGTCAGAACTTCCTCCTCCTACACAATCCCTACCAGATCTCTGCTGAGTGGTGGAAGCAATTTCAAAGTGTCCCAGCTCTTCTGTCCCTCAACCGTAATCATGTCTCCAATTCTTAACACTAAGACAGGCATCTCACGCAAGAATCTCTTGTCTTCACTGTTGGCTCCAGAGTCATTGGGGAAACACTGTGAAGACTCAAGTTAGACTACTGTGAGGTGAGGGTAGACCGCTGTGTTTTCTATTCATATCGGTAACTCCAGTCGGGTTCACATTAGTGCTCCCAGCTACCTGGGCTAAGTTGACTTCCCTTTATATGCTCTTTGACTCTGAAGGTTTGAGTTATTCTAGAAGGTACAGGAAACACAATTGTTTCAGAGGCCTGACGGGAGCAGAAGTCTATGATTCTACCATGACTTGAGGAACGATTCATACCTATGCTTATGCAACCAAGACAATGAAGGAAACCAGGTCAACTGCATGATTCCATGATGTCCGAAGAATTGGAAACCAAGAATATTGTGCAACTGTTTCCTAGCAGTAAATGTTGAGAAGAATTTGATCTGGTGTGTTCACCTGATATTGGATATTCAAGAACACACAAGGCAGTAGCTTTGACATTTGGTTCAATAGAAAGTGCAGAAAATGTTTTATAATTGCTTCATATTGAGCTGCCTTAAATCTGGCAGCTAGGAATATACTATCAAGACTTGGTCCAATAAAGATAACCCCTGGAGTTTTGACAAGCAAATCAATCAATCAATCAATCAATCATTCTTTCTATCCATTCATCCATTCATCTACTTATCTTCTATCTATCTACTTATCTATCTACTTATCTATCTATCTATCTTATCATCTATCTATCTATCTATCTATCTACTATCTATCATCTATCTTCATATTTATCATCAATTAATTTTTTTCTGTTGATTTCCTTGGAGCTTAGATATAAATTTAAAATATCTGAAGCCTGCACCATGTCAACCTCCCCTTCACTACCGTTCCCATTATTCTTACTTGAACAGTTGTGTTTCTGTCCTTTCTGAAGTACGATGGTTTACATCCCTTGTCAAATTTCATGCTGATTCTTTGACCGCACTGTCTCTTAAATGGACATGTTTTCTTCCCACTGGGTAGGGACTGTGTTCTAGAGTGCCTGTCCTACCTTTATGATACATACTCAGGGGTTTTATAGGCTATCACCTGCATCCTTCATGGTAACGAACATAGACACTGTGTGGATTGACAATGTCTAGCACTCAAGAGATGTGAGAAGCTTGCAGAAGCTTGGGGTATTTCTAAGCTAGCAAATGCTCCCGGGGAGTGACAGCTTGCTTAAGTGTCACATTTTACTTCCCCTTGCAGGTGCACAGTTATGGAGAAGCCTCACTGAAAGGTAGGGGATGTTTTTCCTTCAACAATGTGGCTCATGGATGGCAGGGCGGTGGGGTGGGTGGGTGACTTGAGTTGCAGAGGTGTCTCGCTGAAGGCGTGTTTTAGCGACAGGGACCTGGGTCTCTGTAACGATTTGCGAAGCTGAAGCTGAAGACAAGATGGGGACGTCACTCGAGGGATACATGCATTTCGATGGGGACGTCACTCGAGAGATACATGCATTTCTCTGAGTGGCTGGGCAGCAGATTTATGAATCACTTGCGTGAGGATGCAGTCGGGAGTGAGGGGCTTTTCTGCTTGATGTCTTCTCTCAGATTCAGTTTTGGAATGTGAATGACAGTTGTTGTGGTGGAAGAATGGGGGTGACAGCAAGTTATAGAACTCTGTTAGAATGTTCCAGAAGGGCCAGCCATATTGCCAGTTCAGAGGGCTTGAGAGAGGAGCCTCTGACTCACTAGGGCTACATCTGCTCTTTGACCACCATCTGCCCTTCAGGGAGGTGTATGTTTCCAAGTGGAAGAAGGAAGCATTAGGGCAACGAGGGGAGACACAGTTTGTTTCACCTACTGTGCACAGGAGACAAGAAAGATGGAGAAAGTTTAAGGATTAATAATCCAGTGACATTAGTGCTTATAGGAACTGATTTTTTTTTTATTTAAAGAACAGATTTGGTCTTATGCATTTGTGTTACTTAATAAAGGATGGTGGGAATGCCTGACGTATACCAAAGTAGGCATCAGAAAATGGACACACAAAACGAGGAACACAATAAACAGTGCCATGAAACTCCCGAGAAGAAACAAAGCCTTCTTTTTTTTATTATTGGACATTTTATTTACATTTGAGATGTGATCCTCTTCCCTCATTCCCCTCCCCCCAGGAACCCTCTATCCCATCTCCCTACCTCCTGCTTCTATGAAGATGTGCCACCACCCACCCACCCACTTCCACCTCCCTACCCTCAAATTCTCCCACACTGGGTGCCAAGCTTTCATGGGATGGATACCCAGGTGGAACCATCTCCAGACAGCCCCTCCTTCAGTTTCTGTCCCACACTTAGTCTCCATATTTGCTCCCATGAGTATTTGAAACAAGGCCTTCTTTCTGCCACTTTGAGAATCTGGCCTGCCTGTGTTGTGCCCGCTGCAATTGCTGAAGAAGCCTGTAGTGAGCACACTGCAGCTGATGTGGCAGCCTGAGCTGTGCACACTGCAGTTGCTGAAGCAGAGCTGGTTTCTCCTTTCTTGTCTCAGTCCACACTCTGCGTGTAGGTTTCCTTAGCTGTTGTGGGGTGCCATTTTCTAGTTCCAGGGCCCCACTCAGCCACTTAACCTAACTGCATCTTGTGTCCTTTGAGCGGCTCTGGGCTGCAATAGCTTTTTAGACATCCCTAGTTCGAGTTAACAGCTGCGAGGAGTGCTGTAGGTGAATGGTGACATTTGTCTCTACTCAGCCTTTGCCTCAGGTTGTTCTCAGGGGAATGGGGCTTGGTGTTCGTTTCTGGGAAGTGGACTGTAAAGGGAAAGCAGAGGCACCATGTTCACAGGTGTAAGCTGTGACATTTAAGGAAGGACAGAGAGCGTGCTGTCTCCAGGCAGCCCGGAGAGTGGAAGCAGCATTGAAGAACGGTTTATGCCATTTGTATCACATCGGCATGATTTATGCCTGTTGGTGTCACCCTGGACCACCTGGCCTGGGACTGTCACCAAGTTATCTCTTCTTTAGAAACTCTCTTGGGAAGCTGGGTAGTCAGGAGGCTGCTGATGAGAACGCAGTCAGAGAAGGGCTCTGAGTTCCCCAAATAGTGTTCGTGAGACATTCAAATGGCTCCATGCACATGCCTGGTGTCAAGGGGTCTTGTCTTGGCTTCATGCTGGACCACATTCCGTGGCTTGTGCTTTCTGTGCTTCCCACACTGGGGTATATAGAGGCTTACTTTCTAATTGTGATGGCAGTAAGACAAGACCGACGCATGATTTCAAAGGATTAAAAAGCAAGCAAACAGAGCTTTGTACTCTTTGATTCAGAGTTCTCAGATTCAATAATGCTCGGACCAGTCTGCCGTGGATTGGAAAGTGTCCATCAAAACTCATGTGTCAGTTCACAGCGGCTAAGTTATGGGGGCCAACCTGTGTTCAGCCACAGAGGAATGGATCTAGAAGATGTGAGCTATATATAGATAGATATAGATAATATAGATATAGATATAGATATAGATATAGATATAGATATAGATATAGATATAGATATAGATATAGAGATATGATGTAATTGTTTTTAGCCACAAAAGACATAAAAGAGAACGACATTGCACTGCTTGCAGGAAGATGGGCAGAACTGGAAATAGTCACATTAAGTGAATCAGGCCAGTTTCCAAAGGACAGCAGTCACATGTTGTTGCTCCTTGGCGGTTTCTAGATTTTTTTGCAGTTAACGAAAAGCATGCATACATAAAACGGAAGTGGAAGTGAGGCTGTCTAGGGCAACAGAGGGAGAAACAGGAAGGGGAGGAGCGTATGGCCTGAAATATGCTCACTGTACAAGATATACTTGTATAAAAAAATTATAATGTAATTAAATGAAAATCTGAAAGAAAATTTGCATATCAGAAATTTAATCTCCCAAATAATAGTGACCATTTTGCGTTATTTTAGTGGTGGGATATATTGTCTTAGTTAGGGTTTTACTGCTGTGAACAGACACCCTGACCAAGGTAAGTCTTATAAAGGACAACATTTAATTGTGGCTGGCTTACAGGTTCAGAGGTTTAATCCATTATCATCAATGTGGGAGCATGGCAGCATCCAGGCAGACATGGTGTGGGCAGAGCTGAGAGTTCTACATTTTCATCTGAAGGTTGCTAGCAGAAAGTATACTGACTTCCAGGCAGCTAGGATGAAGGTCTTAAAGCCCACACCCACAGTGACACATCTACTCCAACAAGGCATGCTTCCTAGTAGTACCACTCCCTGGACGAGCATATACGAGCCATCACAGGCATAGTGGGAAGGGCATAGGTCATAAGAACTCCTCCTCCTCAGCTATAGAGGGGATTGCAGTGGGGAGTTGCAGCTCTTGCTTACTGTATGGTGTCTCGTCCCAGCAAGAAGGCCTGTATCACATATGCCCCTGATCTTGGACGTCTATGTTTGCTTACCGAAGTTTCCAGTGATGAGAATTTCTAATATTTCTGCCTGAGTTTCCTAGGTGATAACTTGCCATGCATTTTCTGTGGTTCTCAGCATCTGTCTGGCCTGAGGTAATGCTATGTCTTTAACAGTGAAAAAAAAGTTAAAAAAGAAAATAACTTACAGGTTAAATACATGATGATGGGCAGATCGCTGGGGGTAGAGCAGGTACTCTGTGCTCATGGGAGCCATGTGTGAGTAGTATCTTCTTTATTCCTAGTTCATGGATTCTAACACTAACCCTGACTCTTACCCTCCTCCTTGGCAGTGGCTGGACATTGTCCCCCACTGTCCTTTGGTGCAACAGCTGACATACTCAGGTTACTCTGCAAGGGTTAGTCTTCCTTTTTCCAGTGTCTGTTTTCAGTTTGGGCTTGATCTCAGCATGAGCCTGGCTTCCTGTCTGTGAGCCTTTCTTCAGTTGGGGTAAAGTATTTGACATCTCTCAGGGAGGTGGTGGTGCACATACGCACGTGTATAATACTGCAGACGTTTTGTATGCTGCTGCAGACGTTTAAGGACTGTTTGCAGACTCTACAAGTGTTTGCATTGCAGCAGTCCATAATGCCAAAGCCAGGCTCTGATTTTCAACAGCGTCGATAGTGATTGGGAACTTTAACTCAGAGGCCATGTCATGACGGTATAGGCACCCAGAACAGTCATTTATGCAAGCGTGACTCTAGGTGAGCATGCTCTGAGGACAACTCACTTTTTCACCTGTTTGTCTGACAACAGGGCCTCCGCAAACCGTACGCAGGATTTATACAGAGGTTGCCGTCAGCTGGACTGAATTAATAACTCTTTTTAACATTTTTTTTTAGACAGTTCCACGAGGGGAGGTTTATTAAGAGAGTGGGAGAGCGGGAGGAGAGAGAGAAGAGTAGAGAGGGTAGAGGCCGGCCATGACCACGTGGAGAGAGGGGGAAGGAAAGGGAGGAAGGGCGAGGAGAAGCTAGAGGCAAGAGAGTAAGAGAGTAAGAGAGAGAGGAGGAGGCAAGCAGCCCCTTTTATAGTGGGCACGCCTACCTGGCTGTTGCCAGGTAACTGTGGGGAGGAGCATACCTGGGTGTTGCCAGATAACTGTGGAGGTGGAGTTTAGACAGAATACTAACATTCCCACGTTTTGGTTTAATTAAAAAGAAAAATTAGAAAGAGGTGACAGCGAAGCAGGAATAGGGTCGTCGTGAAATCTGGCTACTTCCTGCTGGCATTGGGGGGCAACGTGTCTTTAGGGGGAACGTAGAAGAATTGGTATGGGGGTTGTTTGTCCAGTCTTAGGAGAGCTGGCTGTTTCCTGCTGTCCAGGGTCTATGGAGCGAGCCATTTGAGAATAGGTCAGAAGGAACAGGTCCAGTAGAAGCAGCTGTGTGTGTGACAGGAGATGGAGCATCTGGAGGTTGTTTCTCTGGAGCTGTTCTGGATGCATCTTTACTTTTCTGGATGGCATCTATTTGGTCCATGAGAGGTAGATCTGAGTGGGTTTCCTGTAGCTTATAAGTTTACAAAACAGATAACAGCATGAGTTAACAACACAAGCAGTCTCTAAGATGAACTTTTGTTGGATTGTATAGTGGAATATTTTAGAGTTAAGCAAGTTTATAGGAACTCAGATAATTTAGGACAGTGGGATAGTAAGAGGAGGAAACATGGATCATTTAATTGATGGCAGCTGAGTTTAGGTAATGAGGTAACAGATAATGTCTGTGAAAGCTCAGCTGTCAATGTAGTCAGAAGTCTGAGAAAGAGTAAACAACAATCTACCAGTTATATATTATTTTTAAAGAATGACATTGTCCATTAGCCAACAGTTCCCATGGTTTCCATAGTCTCTTGGGTGAAGTCAGTTTGGTTTCCAAGCTCAGAAAATGCAGGGCTTTTCTGTGGAATGGATACGCGTGACATGAGAAATGACTTACCTTGTTTTAGCCAAGTCATTTGACTCAGGGTATCCCGTTGTGTTTGTCCACATACAATCCAGGTTGTATTAGGAGTCCGGTGTCTGTCTTCTGAAACCATCTTGGGTTAACTGTTAGAGGATTTGGGAATTCTGTCGGCCATAAACTTAAAAAATACTGTTTGCAGACTTCTGACAAGATTGAGAACCATAAGGATTGGTTGTAACTGAATAAAATTCCATCAAAACGGATTAGGAAAGTGTCTTAAGTAACTTTGGCAGGTTGTGTAGGAAGAGAAAAGCACATTTTTGTATTAGCACAGAAACATTTTTGTTAAGAAAGCTGGATCGTACGGCTGTCACAGGTTGGAGCTGTGAGTCACAGTTGCCGCAGGCGAGTCAGGTCTGCGAGGGCGACAGCATGGCTGCAGGGTGGGTCTTTTTGCTGGCAGCTGGAAGTTGTTGCCCAGTGACTCTGGCTGCAGTTCTAGGCTAGTGTGCGTGGAACCTGTAGACATCCACTAGGGTCACAGCAATTCCCCATTTTGGTTTAATTAATTAAAGAAACAAAGATTAGAAAGAGGGTAGAACCTTGGGTGGGGAGCAGGCAGAACACATGGAAAGGCGTATAGGGAATTTTTCCAGTTATCAGACTGTTGGCAGTATGTGTCTGTGGGTATGGATGAAGACAATGTATTGTCCATTGAGTGACGGTTGTTACAGGCTATCAGCCAGCATCCTGAATGAAAAAACAGCAACAAAGCAATCAGGCTCAGGCTAGATACCCAGGTCATCACGTGAATATCTAGGGGCCTCTGCGGGGCTCCTGGAGCCCGACAGAAAGTAGCTCTCACCCGGTAGCAGGATTTCATCTGCGAGCTTGGGGGAAGCTGGGAGCTACTTTAGAGGGAAGAGCTGGGGAGGGGTTACGCGCTATTTCTGAGAGGGGAAATCACTCAATCGGTTCAAGGTCCTAGTGGATGAAGACGATGACCCCATTGAGTGAGTTAGTTACCAATCTGTTAGTTCAGCGTCCTGAAAGAAAGATTGGCAATAGAAATCAGGCACTGCTTATAATAATCGGGCCGTCGTGCGATCAAATAAGGGCCTTGACTGGGGCTAACTCACCAGAAGTTAGCCAGTCAGGATATAACTCAACTGATACCAGTTTTAAAACCACCCAACAGGCCAATGTCTTAAGTCGAAGATCAGCTAGAGGCCATATGGACTAGGGCCATGAAAAGCCAAACCCTTAGTCCAGGAAGCACTGGCCAGGCACTAACTGGGTGTTCAGGGTCCCTCAAGCCAAACGGAAACTCCTTACCAATTAAAAATGTTGGTGTGTATATGGGAGTTTGTGCAGTCTGGTATCAGGAAATGTGGAACCGGCAGCTCACGTGGCGGAAGTTTGGTGAGTCTCGCAGTAGCGGTGCGGGACAGGGGTTGTAGCAGCAGATGTTAATTCACCCGCTCGATGGTGGCGGGTAGCAGCAGATGAAGTCTGAGTGGTCGTTGTGTCCATCTTGTCGCAACAGCTGAGGTCCCCGAAGTCTTCGTAGGCCGGGTTTTGGCACCGATAAAAGGTCACGCGCAGCTTGGACAGATCACAGCAGACTACACGGTTCCACAAGGGGAGGTTTATTAAGAGAGTAGGAGAGCGGGAGGAGAGAGAGAAGAGTAGAGAGGGTAGAGGCCGGCCATGACCACGTGGAGAGAGGGGGAAGGGAAGGGAGGAAGGGCGAGGAGAAGCTGGAGGCAAGAGAGTAAGAGAGTAAGAAAGTAAGAGAGCTCTTTTTAGCATTTAATAATTTTTTTTATTTTACTTATTCAGTTTACACCCCACTCACTTATTCAGTTTACACCCCACTCACTTATTCAGTTTACACCCCACTCACTAGCCCCCTCCCGGTTAAATCTTTGCCCTTCAAATAGTATGTTTTAAAAAACCTATTTATTTAATAGTTTATTCATTATAACCCAAATTAAAGGGCTAGGTTTCTTCATCATATGTCGCTTTATTGTTTGGTATCAATTTATTTGAGGTTTAATTCATTGGCATTAAAGTTGTAGAAGCGGAGACTGACACTGGGGGACTTCTGACAGATTTTCTGGGACATCCAGAAGCCTAGCAGGGAGCTGTCTGTAGGAGGCAGTGCGGGCCCACGGATTCAGCTGCCGCTGGCCGGTGCACCAATCTGACTCACCTTGAGACAGGGCACAGGTCGTCCTAGCCAGCAGGAGTAAGCAGGAGTCCTGGGTTTTTGCCCCTGTGTGGCCAGATCAGATCACCCTTCTTCTTCCGGGTCTCACATACCTTCTCCGTTTCTCACACGCTCGGAGCAGCAGTGTGGGTGCTGACATTTGGCGTTGACATGCAATGTTCTTTTGTTCCATGGGCTTCCAGATAATTCCCACAGAAACTGCTTCTGCTGCTCTGTACTTTGAGGGACAGGGGGAGAATCTTTGACCTTTAAGTCCAAGTCATGGTGTCCACCCAGTTCACAAACCTGGAATGAGTCAGAGCACTTCAGGCCGATGGCTAGAACATTAAATTCTGATGATATTATTCCTCTTAAAAAATGAAAATTCACCGAGTGTTTCTACGTTGCTGTCTCTGCTGACAAATGGAACATAGTTTTAAAAATGTTTTTTTTTAGTTTGTTTGGTGTGTGTGTGTGTTTTACAAGGAATTGAACCCAGAGCTTTTTATTTACTAAGCAATTGTTCTACTACTGACCAACATCCCCAGCAGTGACAGGTTCTTTGAGGGTGTCCATGAGTTTAAAGGAGTATCTTCTGGTGAAAGGTACATTTGGTTGAGTTAAATGAAGAAGGGTTTTCTTTTTCCGAAAATATAGTTATTGAGCTCAAAATCTGCTGGATGCCCGCATAAGCCTATTTTGGCTAATGATACCCGGCCGAGCCTGGAAGCCGAGCTCCACAAACTTAAAAGTCTGTCTTCTGCCAAAATGAGAACTCCAATAGGCCTTTTATGCCAAAAAAAAAAAAAGCAGTTGAGCACAATTCGGTAGTTATCTATTGTTCAATGGGACTCAAAGCCCCTTTCTTCCTCTCCTGACAAAAGAAGAGGCCTATTCATAGACAGAACAAATCCTCACAAGGGTGGCTGGGCTGGGTCTCCAGGCCATGCACAGGGCTTCCCAAGATTCCAGCCTTTAAATACCATCTATTGGCACTGCTCACAGTTACCTTGAGTCTCAGAGCTTACGACGACGACATTGCAGTGCAAAAGCTTGAGAGAAGGCCAAGAGGAACGCCTGGTGCACACGTGAGCATCTGCTGAAGTCAGGAAGCTGCATCTGTTGTGTTTTATAAGAAAGAAAAAGGAGCCAGGGATATGTTTGGTAGAGCGAGATATGGTGTGGGGGGGCGGGCCCCCCCCACGGGCGGGGTGTCTCCTCAGCCCCATGCTGAGGCATTCCTTCCCCCTGAGGTACCAGCCACGTGATGAGTATAGAATAGAGATTATCTACAGCATGGGGAGGGGAGTTGAGGGGGTAGTAGAGACAGATAAGGGGGGGGAGAGAGAGAGAGAGAGAGAGAGAGAGAGAGAGAGGAGAGAAAGAGGAGAGAGAGAGGAGAGAGAGAGGAGAGAGAGAGAGGAGAGGAGTAGAGGCTGGCCATGAGCACATGGAGAGAGAGGAGGAAGGAGAATGGAGAGAGAAGAGACAGAGGGGGTAGAGGGTAAGAGAGCAAGAAAGCAAGAGAACAAGAGAGCGAGGAGGGGGTAAGCAGCCCCTTTTATGGTGAGTCAGGCATACTTGACTGTTGCCAGGTAACTGTGGGGCACAGCCTAGAAGAAATGCTAACAGCATCCACGGAAGGGTATGTGAAATTGGCACTGGTTTCTGGGCCCAGATTGATCATTTAGAACCATTCCAAGCCTTCTGGAAAGGTTTCCTTAGGACTTAGTAGTGTGCTCAATGGTGCTTCTCCGCTAGTGGCCACTAGGGGGAGTGTAGGAGGCCGGATCTCTCAGTTCTGGGAAGCTGAGAAATCACTCACTGCTAGGGAGACAAGCCATCCACTCCAAAGCCGGGTTAACAACCTAAGCATTTGGGCAAGACAAAAACATTCATGCTTCCCCAGTTACAAGAAGAAAATCCAATGAAAAGTTACACCTGTCTATACTTAGGATACATATTTGCTTGTGTATGCGATGTGGAGAAGAGTAAAAAATAAATAACGTAGACCAAGAGAAGCCGTAGAAAAGTGTGAAGAAACACATGCCCGTGGAGAGTAAGGCAGACTGGGCGAGGGGGAACACCCACAGATGAACGGCACGGACTAGGGACAAATGGCTGTAACACTTAGTTTTAAAAGCTAAAGGTTTGGGAGGGCAGAAGGACTCTATGTTCTGGGACTTTTTTGCTACAGTTTCTACTCACTGTCTTTTGTTGCTCTAAAAAGTTTTTTTCCCCTCCACCACATCTTGCTCCTGAATCAAAACACACAGACATTTTCTTCTCCCTCCTAGTCTAGAACCCCATATAAAGTCAAATCGCAAACCCTGGAAAAATAGCTTCATTTTAGGAGGATAAATTGGTAGTCCATTGATTCTGGGTATAAAATAACCATTGCAAGTTCCAGGCAAAGATCCCTGTTTGTTAGAAAAATATGCAAGTACTATGGGATGCTTCCAGAACCTTGATGTACTTAGAATGGACTTGCAAGCCTACTACCTCCACCATGTCCACATTCCAATCCCTCCCTGTGACTGTCACCTTATATGGCAATAGGCACTTTGCAGACATGGGGTGTAGATATTTTCTGGAGTATGCACAGGGACCTGGGGTCACCACAGGGCACTTTCCAGAGCAAGACAGGATTGGGTTGGACAGGAGGTGAAAGAAAGGAGTCCAGGAGAGTAGGCTGGTCCAAGGAGCTGGATGATTTGGGTCACCGCCTCTGGAAGGAGACGGCAAACAGACCGCAACTGGGGAGAGGCTTCAAGCCACAAGCCTGTGGCAGTTTGTTGCAAGCAACCACATGAAATGAATGAAATATTCGTTATGATGGGAAAGAACCAGGCTTTACTGGAAATTGTCAAGGGCAAATTGGTCAGATCTATTTACGCAAGCAATATGGTTTTACCTGGTTGGTGGGGTAGTTGCGTCCTGGACAGTTTGACCCAATTCATCCAAGAGTGGTATCAGGGTTGCCAGGGTTGGTGGGACAGAAAGACAGAATGCCAGCCAATAATGTGCTTAGGAGGATGTTGCCACTGGACCAGAGGTAAAGTGAGGATCGAAAGAGGAACCAGTGTGGTCAGGAGGGTCCTGAGTCATGTGACGATGCTATGCTGGAAGCCGGGGTGGGGCACGGCTTGGAGGCAGCAGCATCTGTGTCCTGAGAGACAGGAGGAAAGATGGGGTGTGGAAAGACATCGGAGACCTGTGTGACAAGCTCTCTGTGGGTTTCCTTTATGTGTCAGGTTGAGGAGGAGGTTGTTAGAAATGAAAACAAATCCCGGGGGCTTAAAGATGAGAAGAAGGCTGAGGAGCTGGAGGTCAGTGGTTTGAGGTGCATCCTGGGAAATGATGATGGCGGGTGAATGGGCAGAGACTCACCTGTGACCTGGAGAAAACCCTAGGGTTGCTGTCTGGTTCCAGAATGTTCTCCTTACCCTCAGAGGGAGCCTCAGAGCTGTCAGGTGATTGTTTACATTTCCCCCTTCCTCTAGCTCTGGATAACCACAGTCCGCTTGTTCTTTATGCATTTGCCTCTGGATATTCATATAAACAGCCATGTGTCCTTCGAGAACTGCATCTGGCTTCTTTTGCTTAGCATAGTCAGTTCAAGATTCGCCTATAATATAACCGTTACCATACTCTACTTCTCACAGGAGAGTAACAGTCCGCTGCCTGGACCGGCCACAGACATCATTAATTTGATGGTCTTTTTGGTTATTTCCATTTTTTGGCTAGGGAGAAGTTTGATTTTTGCTAGTTTGATTTTGTTCCAAAACAGAGAGCTATGATCATGTGGATAAAGGATAGGTAAATCTGTGTTATAATGTATTATAATATGTTATATGTATAATGTGTATATATGTGTTAGGTATAATATTCATACACATGTGCATATACATATATATCATACATATACATACACATACACATGCACATACATATACATAATGTGTTATAATGACTAAGTAGAACTAACCAGGGTCCTTAGCCCTGTCACTGGGGACAGAATGTTTGTGGCTGCGTGGAATGGACTTCCCATTGACTTAGTTTACAGTTTACAGATCTTTTGTGGAAAACTGAACCTGGCATGAGGTAACTCCACAAATGTTGAATTCTGGGCAATATTTACACCCTTCCCTCCTTCAGCCCCTGAAACTCGAGCTTGACACCTGTTCCTTTCATCTGTCCTTTGGGTCAAGCTTTCTCGTGAATCTCTTCTTTGTTTTTAACAGTAATATGGAGTTTGCAGGGGAAAAGGAAGTAGGGGTATTGTTAGTAGGGTCAGGGTTATTGTCCAAAGGTCTGATTAAAGGATGAGCAGCCATTCGGTCCCCTGACTGGGGAGCATTGCATCATAACTCGTGTGCTGTTCTTGGTTATTTTGAAGGCTATTCTTACTTGTGCCTGCTTTTAATACCTGGACAACTGGGAGAGAACTTATAATCCTGCAGTCATTTGGCCTGTGTTCTTCGAGAGTATTTTTAAACCAAGACATTTGGAGCCATCTCGTGTCATGTGGGGCACAAGCAAGCACCCTTGCTACGCTTTGCTTTCCTTCTGGACTACGGCTTTAGATTTCGAATAGTATTTTGAATTCCACACCAAAAAAATAAATGCTTTAAAAACTCTTTCTCTTGGTGTTTTTCTTATTTATTTATTTATTTTTTTAGTCTATGGCTGTTTTTAATATAATGAGCAAGGAAACTGTCAGTCATGACTGTCAGGCCATCTGCTATGGAAAGAAAACTGATGTTTCCTAAAAATGTACCAAGCTAAATGACCTCAACTCAGACACGGATATGTAATTTCAATAAGTTTCACATGGAACTATTTTCTCCACCCTGGCTGAGGTGATCATGCTTAAGGGTCTTTTAATGAATGCACTATGTCCAGTATATAACGGGTGCTAAGGAATTGGGAGGAATTTTAAATTTTAAAATTTAGTTTTGATTTTATGTGTCTAAGTGTTTATCAGGGTGGATGTATGTACACCATATGCATGCAGTGCCCCCAGGGGGCCAGAACTGGCATCAGATTCCCTGGAACTGGAATTAGAGATGGTTGTGAGCTGCCGTGTGGTGCTGGGAACTGGAACCTTGCCCTTGGAAGAACAGAAAGTGCACCCAGCCTTCAGCCTCTAAGCCTTCACTTCATCCCTCAAGAGAGCTTTGAGGAGAATTGACACTTATATTTTTAAATGGAATGTTGTGTCTGAATTGAATTCGGAATAGAAACAAGATGGCCTCGGGCCCTTCTTTATAAGCTGGGAGAGAACAGATTGGCGTTTTCCTTGTTGTGATAACACAGTGGAGAAGAGTTAAAGGAGGATTCACTTTGGCTTACAACGCAGACTTGAGAGCATGGGCCCTTGACTCTGCTGTGTCTGCTCCCTTGCATGGTGAGCTGGGACATGCTCTGTGGGGAAGGTGTGTTGGAGCAAAGTGGCTCATTGCATATACCTCTCACTGGCAAATTCCCACAAGGACCTGCAAGTCACCTGCTTGTCTATGTCCTTATTCATGTACTGACCTATGGCACCTTCACAGTTCTCTCTCAATAACACCACCAGATGAGACCAAGCCTTTTACATGGGAACATTTTATGGGGACAGTTCACATCTGAGCCACAGCATTTACATATGAGTTAGTTGTAGTTGATTCAATGACCATTTTTTTCCCCAAGTGGTGCTGGAATAAAGAGTTTGTGTTGTCTGTTTAGGAACCATGACTACTAGAAACCAATTATAATAGAAGTTTGTCTTTGGTCCCTCAGTCAAGGCACACGAGAGCTTTCTAATAGTGAAAGAAGACGTGACTTTCGATGGATAAGCTACCTCTTGCTGATCAAAATATGGTGGTCATATGTAACCACCAGCAGAAAGGCACTTGTAAACTCCAGAGAAGGCTTTGCCCCCTGATTTCTGCCAGTGGATGTTAGGAATAGGAGAAAATCTATTCTCTGGTAAGGAAGTGATTTCAGCAACCAGAGAGGCCAGCGAGAACTGGATGATGCTCAGTGACAGGTGTCCAGCGCTAGTGCCACGTCGGCAGCTCTGTTGGTCTTCCCCACCTCTGATTAGCATGACCTGTTGGCCCAGATACTCTGTTTCTTGGTTTGGACCGCTCTTAAAGAATGCTATGGACTGGGTGGCACGGATGACGAGCATTTATTTCTCACATTGCTGGAAGTTGGCAGTCTGAGATGATGGGTTCTTGGTATGATTCCTCTTCTGGGTCTGACAGCACCATCTTTTCATTGTATCCTCATGTGGCAGTCAGAGAGCACTCTGGCCCATCATCCCCTTGTAAGACAACAGTTCCACAATGGGGCTTCATCGTACCAGTTCACCAAGACCCATTTAGCTCGAGAAACTCACTTTTGGGAGTTAATGAGTTGCATGCAAATTTAGGGTTTGTAGGTGGTCAGCCCCAGGGCTTTCTTTCCTCTGTTGCTTAGCTCTGTCCTTTTAGATATATTGAGGAGGGGCATGGAGGGATGGAAAGGGTAGATCAAACTACTCAGAATGCAAATTAGAGAGTTAGGTGGAGTCCTGTGTAATCTGAGCCCAAGAAAGGATCTTGTTGAAGCAAAAGCACAAAGGTCATCAGCAATCCCTGATTCCAGGAGGAGGGATTATGCCTAATGCCTTCTGGTTAAGGGGTGCTGGGACTTCACAACCTCCTCAGATACCAGGGTGAAATATTCATTTTAGATACCTTACTTGCTTATTACTGTTGAATCCGGAGACATGAGGATTTGGGGAATTTTTTTTTGTCTTGTATGTGTGTGTGTGTGTGTGTGTGTGTGTGTGTGTGTGTGTATGTATGTATTTTTACACTCTAGATTTTATTCCCACCTCTTGGTCCACCCTCTGACTGTTCCATATCCCATACCTCCTCCCCATCCTTGTCTCCATGATGGTGTCTCCAGACCTCTAAACTCCCTGGGGCCTCCAGTCTCTTAAGGGTTAGGTGCATCTTCTCTGACTGAACCCAGACCCAGCAGTCCTCTGCTCTATTTGTGTTGGGGACCTCATATCAGCTGGTGTATGCTGCCTGGTTGGTGGTCCAGTGTCTGAGAGATCTCTGGGATCCAGGTTAATTGAGACTGCCGGTCCTGCTACAGGGTTGCCCTTCAGGGATTTGGAGACCTTTTTTTACAGGAGATATTGTAGATACTTTACTGTGGACCCTGGAAGATTAAACCATTTCAGTGTCATACTGCCTTCATCCAGTTATGTTTTGTTACCATTGGCAGCCTCTAACAACTCTATAAGGTTGTGGTAGCTGCTGGGTAGGAAGCGAGGGTCCTGTGGCAGTCAAGGTCAGAGGCATCAACCAATCCTGATCATTTCACTCCTCACAAGCCTGGCGCCTCAGTGACTCCTTATGTTGAGCACACAGAAGCATGAGTTATGCTTTCCTATTGCTGTGACAAGACATTTGGGGCCAGCTATATTCCTCAGACTCCCTTCGTTGTGACTGAATACTCGACCACATCAGTCTACAAGAAGGGAAGAGCAGTTTGGTTCCATGGTCACGTAAACCTGTGGCAGTAGAGTTCGTCATAGCAGGCATGAGTACTGAAGAAAGCTGCTCACCTGCAGCCCATGGAAGTCACTGGAAGAGATGGCGGTGGCGGTGGGATCAGAGCCCAAGTATCCTCTTTAAGAACATATCCCCAAGGGCTGGTGAGATGGCTCTGCGGTTAAGACCACTGACTGTTCTTTCAGAGGTCCTGAGTTCAATTCCCAGCAACCACATGGTGGCTCACAACCATCAGCAATGGGATCTGATGCCCTCTTCTGCTATGTCAGAAGACAGTGACAGTGTAGTGTACTCATGTATATAAAATAAATAAATCTTTAGAAAGAAAGAAAAAAAGGAAGGAAGGAAGGAAGGAAGGAAGGAAGGAAGGAAGGAAGGAAGGAAGGAAGGAAGGAAGGAACATATCCCCTGTGGCCTAACTTCTTTCAACTATTCCCTTTCTCCAAAATGTTCTATACTTCCCAGAATGCCATAGGTTGGCATCGAACTAATACCTGGGTCTCTTGGGAGGCATTCATGATCAAAACCTGCCAGCCATACTGACTCAAAAACCTATAATTTCAGAACTTGGGAGACTGTATAGAAAGGCTGTGAGTCTGAGGCCAGACTGGGATACAGAGAGATTCAAAGCACTGCTTGATTTTTTTTTTCTTAAAAAAAACCTGAACCCAAACGGGGGTCTGTGTTTTGCTGCTGGGGTGTGGGATACCACTGAGTCACTGCTGGGGCGGGGGTTAGAGACAAAATGCAGGAGCACTAGGTTATGTTTTTCCCTCACTGCTGGGGTTCCAGGCTTGTGAGATGCCGACACCACACCCAGGGGAGGCAATAAGCAACCTAAGAGAGGGGTCCCATCCTAGGCTGGGACAGAGGTTCTTAAACTCTGGGCACCCAGAAGTGGCTGGGAACTTTGAAGAGTTGAGAACAGGGGACTCCCATCCTCCTGTGTACCCAGACACCACTGAGGAATGGGGGAGGGGGAGTGACCTGCAATCAGCCCCGGTAGGTTGTGGGGGATTGGGCTTAGCTCAGTGTAAGTGCCAGCACTGAGAAGGGGCCTTCTGCAGGAGACGTAGGTGCCACTCTGTATGACAAAGCTTTCCTCTACGGTGGAAGGAGACAGTCCTTGCTTGTGCAAACTGTTTAGTCATAACAGATGAGGATGCATACAGTTTACTCAAGGTGAACTAGAGATTAAATACCTTTTGCTGGAAGGGATGCCCAGGGAGGGAAGCTCATTGGCTAGACACTCAGGACCTACCTAGATACATCATTAGCATGGAGAATCCTTGGTTTCTATGCTACGTGACCAGTTGGCATGGTCCTCTTAGTGGGGTGCCGTGGTCACGTGCTCCAGGACAGGAACCTGGTTGGGAGCTAATTTAAATGTCTACCATTCTCTCTCTCTCTCTCTCTCTCTCTCTCTCTCTCTCTCTCTCTCTCTTTTTTTTTTTTCCAGACAGGGTTTCTTTGTGTAGTCCTGGCTGTCCTGGAACTCACTCTGTAGACCAGGCTGGCCTCGAACTCAGAAATCCGCCTGCCTCTGCCTCCCAAGGGCTGGGATTAAAGGCATGCGCCACCACTGCCCGGCCATGTCTACCATTCTCAATTATGAGGTTTGCCAGGGTTTTTTGAGTCTGCTCAACCTTACCAGTTCTTCTGTCTGGTGACATGGTTGTACTTGCCCCATACCTAAATACTAGGTCATGAAAGATATATAAAAAAAAGATATAAAAAAGATATAAAAGATATCACATAGATATAAAAGTTATAAAATAGATATAAAAGATATAAAAGTTTGTCACATGTGTAGACTGATAAATCCAGTGCATAGTTCAGCGTCTGCTCAGCACCAGGGGGGGACTTCTTACTGTAACTTAAGACAGTAACGACCATGGCAAAATCAGCAAGTGTGCTGGGGAGATGTTGGGAGAGACAGCACATTTCCTAAGGATAAACATCACTCCTCATAGTGGTGTTAACCTGTGCAGAGGGCACAGCCAACTTTCAGCCACTCGAGAGGGCCAGGAGATTGTTTCCAATGCACAAGTGCTAGGGGGACACATTCAACCCAGAAAATTCAGTCTCTCCTCCAGGTCATGTCCTTCCCTAAAATATTTTCATCCCACCCAAATGCCTCCAAAGTCTTAAATGGGTCCTGCACCAACTCAAAATCCAAAGTCCAGAGTCTCACTTGAGTCTATATAGAGTTCAACCCAAGACAGCTCATCATGAGGTGCATTCCCTCTGGCTGGTACTCTGGGGACCAAACAAATGTTCAGTTTCTTAGCACAGCAGCCTTCATGAGGACATGAGCTTTCCTGAGAATCACGAACATGATGGATCACATTCATGTCATAGTCTGCATTTATGTTAAATGGTTTTGGCCAAAAAGAGTTCTCAATATGGTGTTCTTAAGATATTTGCAATTTTTGGGGGGACAGCAGTTCACGGGACACCTAGGAGAAACTGTGTACCACATGACTCATGACTCTCGTGTGCTGCACTGCTTTCTGCAGAAGGCCGTAAGTCAGTTACTGCATTAAAGACACACACAAAGTCTCTTTGGCGGACAGTCTGCATCTCTTTCTTGCTTCTATGTCTGGGTTCGAAGGAGTTCAGCTGGTTTAGGAAGGCTTTGCTCTGAGTTTTTATCTTGCATCCAGGACAACTTCATGACTTTATCTTCCTTGCCTCAGAGGCTGCCTGAGGGATACTATATTCATGGAGGAGCGCAGAAAGAGCGCAGGAACTCAAACCCAGTCGCCCTAGCTCTGCCTCTTGTTCATGTCCAGGTAATTAACCTACTCTTTTGGATGCTTGCCTATACTTTGGGGTCACCTCCCCTGTAGGAGTCTGCTCTGTAGTGTGTTCACTCTTCCATTGAACTCTTGAGGCACATGAGGTAGAGTGCCAGTGTTAAGATGTTCCTGTATTTTCTCTGAGGTAGAACTTGGGGTAAACCAGTCAGGTGTCAGAGAGGTGCTGAAATACCAGAATGTGTAACATTCATTGCTGGGCTCATGGGGACCCTGAAAATACGTCTATAGAAGGATGACTAGAATCTCCTGCTCAATACTCTACATAAAGAGACTGTGCTGCTGCTAAGTCAGATGGGAGGATGATTACGTCACCGTCAGAAGTTTTCATTGACCTAGTTAGGAGGATTATGTCACTCTCAGAAGTGTTCATTGGTTCAGGTAAGAAGATTATGTCACTGTCAGAAATCTTCATTGGTTCTTTAAGGCCTCGAGGAGACCAAGTGCAGTTATGTTTAAACCGATGCTGTTTTGCTCATTGAAATGATAATTTTAAGGCAAAGTTAAAAAAAAAAAAGAAGAAGAAGATAAACAGCAGAGGGATGCCGGAACAAAGGCCAGCACATTAATTTTGTACCCACATATGCAGTCTTCAGTATTGGAGCCTGCCATTTATTTTTATGTGGCTTCTGCATTTTATTTTCTTCCTTTTTCCACTTCCTGTCACAATAACTCTGCCTCTTCTTTAAGTCAAAGGGATCTTTGGTGCAACTGATACTAGCAACTGAATGCTTTTCAGACATTGAGTGTTTGTCTCAAAAATAGAAACTTTCAAGCTCTGTGGACAGGCAGATATGCACAGAAACTTAGTTTCCTCTCAGGGTTTTAATTGCGTTTCTGTCTTGCATGTGACTGGGTTGACTTTAGACTTGTTCAGAGGCCCCAGTGGAGGCAGAAGGACTTTCAGTTCACCACCACTATCGAAGGCCCTGCCCTGGTTCTGCTGAGTGTCTCTCCTGGCTGACTGGAATGTCTCATCGAGGTAGAATGAGGGGCCCAAGGAGCTCACTGATCTGTCTCTTTGAGGAGGTTTCTGTGATGACAGAAATTCACAGCACTCTCTTTCTGTCATGGAAATGAAGTGAAACTGTCACTTGGACCCAGAGTATGTTCTAGAATCCAACAGTAAGTGCAAGGAAGTATAATGGAACCCAGATGTTATGAGGAACAGAGGAGAACAACATGAAGTTTGGAGTGAGGTTGAGGTGCCACTAGGGAAGGAAGGGTTACGGATAATGATGGTGGCAGTGGCTGGCTGTTCCCTGTTAGTGTGAACACTTGTCTGCACTGTGTTGAGGGCTTCCTGTGGATTGACTAGTTCAGCCTCAGGACAGGGCCTAAAGCACAAATGCCTCATTTAGAGGTTAGGGACGGGGAGCTTCATTAAGTGAATTTCAGCTCTTACCTGTCTTCTCCTCCATGCCTATGGCTTTAAGTAGTGTGTTCTCTTTAAAGCAGCATTTCAAGTGTTTTCATTACATGCCCAGATGAAGAAGCAAGGATATGGGTACCATCTGTGTTTCGGAGTTAGATGTGGTCAGAGCCCATGTTGGAGTCTCAGCTGGGCAGAAATAACTCTTAACCTGGGTCCCTTCCAGATGCTGGAGAGATGAGGTAAACTTTTATTTTGTTTTATTTTTTTATGACCAGAGGTGTTTGCTTGGTGTTAAATGCTTTATTTAATAGGTTAAAGGTTGTGTAGTTACAAAAGTGAGGCTGTATTTTAAGCAAGATCAAGTCAATCATTGGCACATCAATGGAGTATCCATGTATGTGTTGTGTCATGTGTGTACTACGTGTTCTAGGTGTGTACATGTTATGTGAGTGAACATATATCAACTAATTTTTGTCTTGGCACAAGTTTCCCCTTGCATGTAAAAATATGGTAGTTGAGGCGGTGCCAATGTAAGTAAGCCTGAGAACAAATCAGTTCAACTCCCTGGGCTTCTGTTTCCTTTCTGGCTAAAACAAATTGAGCAGACTTCCTATAAAGCTGGGAAATCAAGCCATGGCCTCAGCAGATGCAATGGTACCATCGGTATTTAGGATGAGTCTTCCCACCTCGTCTAGACAGGTCTCGGCTCTCCCTCACAGGCATACCCAGAGGTTTAGCACTTGCATGATTCTCGGTCGTGTCAAATCGACAGTATTAATTAGCCATCAACGTACAAACATTGACATAGCTCCTCCTGAGTCTCATGTTGAGTTTACTTGAGGCCAGCCTTTGTCCTTCATGTTAGCTTCCTGTCACTGTGACAAAATAACTTACATAAACAACTTCCTAAGGAAGAAGAGTGTATTTGGCTCATTTTTACAAATGTCAGTCCATGGTTGCTTGGCCCTGTTGCCTTAGCTGCTTGACAGCTCTGTGTATAGCACTGGAAGCTGTGGCAGAGGAGGCCACACATGGCATCCAGTCAGGAGGGAGAGGAGGAGGAAAGGGAAGCTAGGGCTCCAGTGTCCTCTTGAGGGGCACAACACCCATGATCTAAACTCCTTCAGTCAGGCTGAATGTCCTAAAGGTCTGTCACATTTCTATAGTGGGAAGGACCAGTTTTCAACCCATGGACTTTTGGTTTTATCAAAGGTTAGAGGAAAAAGGCTTTGTTGAGTCTGAGACTCTTCCCCCCACTTCTTACTTTTTGTGTTTGTCTTTTTCCTTAAAAAGAACAGCAGTGGCCTTTCTGAGTTGTTTCCTCTATCCTGGAGGCCCAAATGACAAGACAGCAAAGGACCCTGCGGTGAGGGAGTGAGTACCGAGTTGGAGGTGTTTTCTATTTTACTTGTGGTGGTGATTTAATAGGTAGAGATATATCGAACTTTCGAGCTTTAAGTGAGTAGTTTATTTTCTGTAAATCCTACTTCTGTGAAGTCTACACCTTTCTGCCTTCAGCCCTGGGCCCTAAGCCCTCAGCTCTCAACATCCTGGCTACTGTACACAAGTAGTAAATGAAATAATTCTATTTCCTGCCTAAGTTTTTCTCAGACATCTGGAAACCCCTCCAGCTGCTGGCCCAAACACAGGCATTGCTGTGGTTTGGGGTGTGATTTGTCTCTGAGAGGCTCAGATGTTGGAGGCTGGTCCTGACGTGGGTCTAGCTGAGACCAGTGGGGACAGTGCTGCCTTGAGGCTTTAAGGTAGTTTCCATGAGATCCCTTCCTTACCTCTCTCCAGAGGATTACTACAGGAGCAAGACTGGTTCCTCTCTTACAGTCTGGCATTCTGTCTGTCAGTGCTATCTCATTGCCCATGACAGCATTGATGGTTAGGCACTTAGCAGAAGTTAAACCAATGAGGCCCCCCCAACCTTAAACTTCCAACATCCAAACCCTGAGTTAAGGAAACGTTTTTTTTTATTAAAGTACCACTGCCACTGCCATGACCACCATCGACAAAATAACTTAACAAAGGTGTAAAGGTTAAGTTTTAGTCTTAATCATGAATATATGTGTATATTTATCTCTATATTATCTACCAGATAAATTGTCTATCTGTCTATCTATCTATCTATCTATCTATCTATCTATCTATCTATCATCTATCACCTATCTAATCTGTGGTTCTAAGGGAAGAGTCAAGTATGCAATCGAGGCAGTTTATCTTATATAGGACTCAAAGAAGGTCATAGTATAGAGCAGTGGGGAAGTCAAGGTGCAAGCAGGAGCCAGTGTCTAATGTGTGCTCATTCCTCCCCTCTGTATTCTCTCCTAGTGGGAGAGAGAGACAGCCTTTTCAGGAGGACACGAATCTAACTCACAAGGGGAAGCCTTCATGATATAATCAACTTCTAGAAGGCTCTACCCCTTAATATTAGCCGTTGGACAACATATGACTTTAAGGGGGGGACACAAAAGCTTGGACTGTGACATTGGGGTGACTGTGAGTTATGCTTTCTTTGTTGTGGCAGCTGTGCAGAGCCCCAGATGGGACTCACCCTGGGACTCCTGGTATAGTGGGTACATATTCAACATTATGTAGTGTACAGTTGCCCAGCTCTGAGGTTTGGTCTTGTCGATTCTTCTGACTAACCCCCCGAACAGCTGCTTTACTCTCCAGTGCCTTTGGTCCATACAGACCCATGGGACAGGTTACACAGTCAGTAGCCATGCCTTCTCCGTATGCTCTACCTTCTGTCTTGTGTCTCACTGTACTCTGAACATTAGGTAGCCTGCAGCTGGTGTGAGGGGCCGTGAGATTTCCTGCCCCTCTTTCCACGGCAGCTGAGGTGAGAACATCCAGAGCCACATTAGCGTGGACTGGATGCTATCTTATTACTTTGGTCCCTTCTCCTGTATACAACCACCAGGTAGATCCAGCGCTAGTCCCAGTTACTCATTAACGGGTCTGTAGCTTTCCCAGACTAGGATTTCTTAGTGAATCATTCAGTGGGCTGGGAACGAAGTTTTGAAAGGGACAGAGTCAAAGGACTTGAGAAGTTCAGCCTTTTAGGTACTTCCTTCCCCGAATTTGTGATAGAATGGCATCTGTGATGTCACTCCTGGGTGACAGTAGCGTTTCTCCACTGTTTACTCCTGAGATGGCAGGAAGCCTGTGCATTTCTGCCACTGCAGGTATGGTCTGGCTTCTGTCTGTGCCTTTCCAAGCATCACCAATGCTTTTGGTGACAAGGTCAAGCCCGTCAGCTCTATTGGTACCTGAGAAGCCGCACGTGTTTACTCTCTAGCAGCAGCTCCAAGGTCATCATCAGAAATAAAACCCCACAGGCAGGCTTGTTTTGTTCTGTAGTTGGTAAATGCAAGCTCGATTTAAGAAATTCCCTTTGGATTCCTAGAGCCAAATCGAAAAAGTTGCAAAAGTGAGGGAGGGTTGGCCCAGACACCTGGCCCTCTGGGTTTGATCCTTTGCATTGTAAACAAAACACAAAATAACACACCGAGAACAAAGATGCTAAAGAACTGATTTTGCCAGCAAGGTAGTTCAGCAGGAAGGGACATATGCCACCAAATATAAGGGCCACCAAGTGTGAGGACCCGAGTTTGAACCCTGGGACCCATGGAGTGGAAGGAGAGGAGGTTCCTCAAAGTTAATCTCTGGCCTCTATATATGTGGTGCGTGAACACACACACACACACACACAGACACACACCTATTATCACCCATATTCTTTCCCTAACCAGAAAACAGAGGAATACACTAACTTTACATTGAGAAGTGTTTGGTTACGTGTTGTCTTTAAGAAGAGCACATCTCTGTTCATTCCAAGTGTCATCCCCACTTTTCTTATTCAAGGCTACATTGCTTTGAAAAATAAAAGTGATTTTAATAACATGTCACTCACTTCAGTCATATCTGATAAGTAGAGAGCCGAATACCAGTAATTACCTGACGTTAACTAGCTGTTGAATAAGATGATCGTTAAGGTCTGACAGATACTCCAAACACATTCAAGGCACGTGCGGGACTCGATGGTTATACTTGCCAGCCACTCATGAGCTCTGCTCCAAAAGGAACAGAGTGGCTCAAGACCTGACAGCAAGCAGAGAGAGGGTTGGTCAGGGAGTGGGGTGGACACTTGAGCATGCAGTAAGGGCTGGGCCAGGCCAGGCCTTGACCTTCCCTTGTCTCCGGGCTCTCTGAGTCCCAGCTGCAGATTACGAAATGTGCTCTGGATGTTGTTTCCAGAGGGCACACGTCCCTTTGATGACAGCTTATTTCTAGATTCCCGGGGCAAATGCTTGAAGTCTGATGACATTCAGGGGTGTGTTTCCCAGGCCAGCATCTGATTAGTCACCAAATTCCAGGGACTCTCCCAGCTGACTTGCAGTGTAGCACGTGAGTGCAGAGGTAAAATAACTTATTTCCTCTAGTCTCATTTTAATGGTTCCATGAGGCCAAGCCTTGTTCCTTTCCCTGGGTTCTCTCTGTCGGTGTTCCTAGGCCATTTAAAAATAAAACCCTCTGGTTTTTGTGGGGAAATAGGGTTGCTAAGGCTTTTTGGGGGTTCTTTACAAGGGTGTGTGACCTTATATCTGAAAAGGTGACTTGAGTTACCTCTGAAAAATCTTAGAAAGTAGAATGAGACCATGTCAGATTCTTACAGGAGATCCTTGGTGTTATTTTAACAAGCAATGTGCTTATCTTCTCTCTGTGTTCTCAGGCTGTGTCTGTGATGCCCAATTCATCTCAGCAGGTCTCTGTTATGCCAAGACGAAGGGCTATGTTAGTTAAGGCTGTGCAGATGCTACAGATTTTTGCAGTACTGCCTTTAAAATGAGGACAGTAGGAGAGATAGCCTCGCAGAGTTTCAGCAAGGATGGAGATCACAGATAGGTCACAGTTAATAGCACTTTTGCAAGGTGCACATTGGGTTCCTCTCATCTCTGCTCTTGGTCTCTGTTGTCACTGTCATTTGATTTGAGAAGAGCCACTGATCCGAAGCTATCTTTATGCCAAGCCCAAGACAACACAGGAGCAGACTCGAGCACTAATCCTGCAGCTGCCCAAATCTCTCACATCACAGACTCCCACGGTCCAAGTCCGTCTCTTCATCTGTCCGTGAGGTTGGCGTCTGGGTCCTCGCAGTGGGAGCCAGGCGCCATCTGCTCTCCACTTTAGTGGAGGTGGGTATGTGTGGCAGGATTAAATTTCCCAGTGTTCTCCACCACTCAGGGTTGCGCCATGGCTCTGGAAATCTCTTCTGATTTGGGGTTCTGTGAGATCTCAGTGTCCGACCTTACAGCCATCATTTCCTCCTCTCCTCTAGGCTGTGGTAAAATGGAGGGACTGGGCCATGCTGATCTCAGGTCACTGCTAAAACCCAGTGGTTCTGTGAATACAGCCAAAGGCAGAGGAGTGCCTGCTCGAAGTGTACTTCCTCTCTCTGGTGTTTGCTCTGAACGTTGTGAATGCTGTTTTTGACAAGACAGTGGTTCCAGGCAGTGTAAGCCGAGCATGAGAGCAGCTAGCCTGTGTCAGATAGCTCTTCTCCTACTCTGTTTTAACTGCTTTCCTATCTCTGTCTCGGACTGTCCTTTTCCTGTTAGGAACTAAAGCGTGGGTCCTTGACCAAATCCACACACAATCCACTCACACCTTGTACAGTTGAGGTGGTGAGTTTGCCACTGACAAGTTCACTGTTCTGCTATCATATGGTGGTGGTGGTGGAGATGAATCACTAACACACGGTACTGAGGCCCACATGCATTTTTAACTGAGTACTCCCTCTCGACAAGGACTTGCCCCTTAGCAAGGAATAAGATCTTGAAATCTGATTCCTTTAATATGTAGCGAATGGTATTTCATTTCAGAGGTTATAGCAGGATTAAAGGACTCAGGGGTCTCTACCATGCATGGCCGAGAGCCTCTCTCTGAGAAGAATTGTTAGACTCATCCAGCTAAGTTAGATAGGTTCTTGTGGCAGCAGTGGGTGAGGCAGACAGGGTAAGGATGATTTGGAGCTGGTCATGAGAAAATGGAGGAAGGGAAGTCAATTGACATTAGACCTTTCAGACATTTTAATGATCTTTTTATTGATTTGTTGAGGGCTGCGGTGCACATGTGGACATCAGAGGACAGTGTGAAGCCGTTGCTGTCCTTCCCCCAGCCTGTGGGCCCTGGGGATTGAACTCAGGTCGTTAGGTTTGCTGAAAGTCCTCTTTACCCACTGAGGTGTCTTCCCAGCCCTGGTATTGGACCGTTTAGCCTGAGCCTCTTGCCAGTAGTAACGACTCTGGTTAAAAACGTCCCCCAGAAGGTTCGAGTGTTACAGACTCAATCTCCGAGTTCACACGTTAGTGGCATCAAGGGAGCGGTTGTGATTAGATGAAGTTGTGTGAGATGTCCATGATGTCCCTACTGTGCTGGAGAAGAGGAGAGAATCAAGGTGGCACAGGCTAGCCTATTGACCCATCATGATACAGCACAGGACCTTCATCAGATGCCAGGCAGTGTTCCAGGATTCTCCAGCCTACACAGTCCTGCACCAGGACTTGCCATCTCAAGACTGTTATGATAGGAAGTCAACCAAGAGTCCAGCTGTGCTGCCTTGGCCTCTAGGTAGTTTCCCGCTCAATGTTCATCTCTGAAAACCCTCAAGTAGATCTTTGGTTGGTTTGTTTCTTTATTTCATTCTTTTGCCCTCCCTTCCTTCCTTCCTTTCTTCCTTCCTCCTTCTTTCCCTTCCTTCCTTTTATTTTTAGACAAACACCACACTATGCATCTCTGGCTGGTGAGAACTTACCATGTAGACCAGGCTGACTCCAAACTTGTACTCTTATCTTCTGTGCCCCCATGTGCCTCCATAGATGGTGAAAACCAATCCATGTTAGAAAGCATTGTCTTCTTCCTCGAGGATGCTACCGTGTGACAAAGAGAGGAGGTGAACTTTGAACCCCATCAGTTCACGAGACACGTCTTCTCTAAGGCTTCCATTCACTTCGGCATCGTCTACACCTTGTACAGACGTTCCGTCTTTTAGCACCTCAGCGTGATCCGTGGTGTTTCATCAGGTACAGTTTTGCACAATAGTTAATATTTCCTATTGGATGTGACATAGAATAAGTGTCAAGAGTGTAATGGAAATGGAACAGAAAATGAGTTTGGTGGCATGAATCTTTAATCCTAGCTCTTGAGGACATAGGGAGCTGTCTTGAGTCTGAGTGAGTACCAGGCTGACCAAGGTTATATAGTAAGTTCCTGTCTCTAAGGGCAAACAAACAACAACAAAACAAAAGAGGAAAAGGGAGATAGGACCGTGCTGCGTGTCCCTGTGTTTGAAGTGTAGGCGTTTCCTGGTCTGGAGGATGAAGTGGGGCTGTAAGATGGTTTTGAGAGGTGATTCCCTCATGCTGACTAATAGGCCTGCTGCTCTGTTTGCAGCTCAAGCAAACAGATTCTTCATGTTTGCAGAAGTAGGGAGTGAGTTTGGGCTCTTATCCCTCCCGCTAGGCTTTAGAGTAAGGTGCGGGAGTGCCTCTCAGAAGAAATCTTTCTGCTTATTGGCTTTTACATCCACTTGTGGTAGGAGGCAAAAATTGTGCCCTATGAAAACTGGTTGACTGCTCCATCTCAAGAGACAGCAGCGGAGTGGGTGAGAGTTCACTACTTTCCTTCCAGGGACAGGCTCCAGAGGAGTTAAAAGGACTCAGCCAACAGCCAGCTCTCGGTTAGTATCTCCTGTGAGGTGAGAGTATGCCGAGGCCCAAGGCGGCTCTTGTTTCAGCCTGAGACGGTGTGTACTTGAAGGCCATAACGCCCATCCCTGGAGCGTGTTGTTTGCACTTGGCATCAGACATGAAGTGCAGCATTATGATCTTGCAAGGGCTGACCTTGACCAACAGCCCGGGAGTGAATGATATATGGTGATAATGGAAACATAGTGAGAGGCATTCTGTGTTGTGAGTGTACGTGTTCACACTCTTGTTTTCACAGGGTCTTGTCATATATCCTTGCCTAGTTCCCACTCTATAGCCCATGCCTGTCTTGGACTTAAAGTAATTCTTCTGTCCCTATCTTCTAAGTGACTGGTGTGTGCCACCATTCCCAGCAGTCTTTCTGTTTGAATATAATTTGTTAGAACCCCAGATTCCAACGGCAGCTTCTCATCACGTTTTATAAGCATCTTTATTCATTTAGTGTCAATCCTGGGAGGCGGGGCCACCGCTCCCCACACCCTAAATTTCCAGGCTTTGCTGCAGTGGCAGCAGTTAGTAGGCACTCTCCAGATATACTTAATGTATGGTTGACATGACTCCTATAATAGAGTCCATCGCTTACAAAAGAAGAGAATGTCTACCAAAGACAGTTCCTGCTGAGATCTGATGGGAGTGCTTGCAGTGGTGTACACGGCAGAATTCTGATGACTTCTCTCGGCAAACAGATAAATCAGAGAGCTTCAGAGTCCCACATGGAAAAGAGCTACTGACAGCTCAGGAGAGTGGGAGCTGGCCGGGCCTGAGGTGTGAATGTTGATATGGGTTCAGAAATACCCGGGCTACCCTTGTGGATTGACTCACACGTTACCGCATGATCGCCTTGGCCCTGATAAGGTCTGCTGGGCTGAGAGCATGGTGTCTCTCCCCACCGCTCTTCTTGGGCCTGCCCTGCAATGAATCCGGACGAGTGAGGAGCCCTGAGCACTTGAGTGTGATAACCTTGGGGAGTTCCCCTTTAGGTCCGGTCACACCATTCAAATCAGTGGGTAACTCATATCTTAAGAGTGGCTGTGGACAGGCAGAACCAGACACATAACTGAAGTCTTAGCTCATGTGAACATTCTCTGAGCATATGTGGTGTTGGTTGTTGGGTATGGAGAGGCTGTGTCGTTCTTGAAGGCTACTCGGGTATTTGGAGGCATTTTCCTGTGTAGGAGTTCGAGGCTTTTCAAAAGATAGGATAGGTCAAACTTACTTTCCCTGCCACCAAGGGGGAGTGCCAGCTTGCCATGGTGGGACCAACCCACCAGGTGCATTTGGGTCGGACTTCACAGAAGAAGCGAGCTTAAAGGAATCAGCCATTAAACCATGGATGGGGGTTAACACATCCTTTTCTCAAATAGCATTGAGTGGGGGCTAGCATTGGTGGGGGCTTTATGTGCTGTAGTCCATACGGCTGCTGAGGTTTCCAGAAGAGCACTATTTTGGAGTGATTGGGTCACATTTGTGAACTCAGTCTGTGGCCCACTAGAGACTCACATGACCCTACAAACAATCCTTTCTGTTTACTGTGTTTTACATTTGTTTGTTTGTTTATGTGTGTGGATGCATGGCGTGCGTGTGGAGGTCGGACAATGTGCAGGACTCAGCTTTCTCCTTCTACCAGGTAAGTTGTAGGGAACAGACTCAGGTTTGGAGGCAGACACTTTTATCCTCTGAGCTACCTCACTGGCGTCAATTACTTTCTGTTTAAACCAGCCAGAGCAAGTCCATATTATAGGTTACTAGGAACTTTGGCTCAACTTATAGATAAATCAGGTTCGAGAAACTGCACTTGGTCTCCCCATGGGTCCTCTGCCAGTTTCCACGGTGGGCTGCCATTTGTGAGCTTCAGTTGAGAAAGGCTTAGACCTGCGCACTCGCAGGGGGACGCACCTTTGGACATTCTCGATGTGGAAGCATGGGTGTTTTTCCTGGGAGATGAGGAGGAAAAGGATGAGACGTGCAGGTTAAGTGTTTAAAGGGAAGAAAGGAAGAAGGGAAGGAGGGAGGGAGGGAGGGAGGGAGGGAGGGGGGGAGGGGGGGAGGGACAGACAGAGGGAGGCAGAGAGAGGGAGAAGGAGAGGGATAAAATATACAGAAAAAAAAAACCTTTGAGCACTTAGTAAATTAAGAAATCTCAGTAGTCTACACAACTTCAATGTTCAGAGTGGCCCCAGGCGCAGTGATAGCCCCTAGAATTCAGCATCATTGGGTCTCTATTGGAAGGTATCTTCTTATGTGTTCCATTTCAGAGACCATGGAGACCCTGAGTCAATTCCTTACATGACAGAAGTCTGGGCACTTGACTAGGGCAGGCAAAGGACAGAGGGTCAGCCCGTCCTCATTGCCACGGGGGCAGGGGTGGGGGTGGGGGAAGGAGCCTTGCAGTTCAGGGGTAAGGCATGTGAAGCTTTCCTAAAGGCAGTGGTGTGCTGTTGGGTGACTAGGTCCCCCTTGTTCCCTTTCAGCTCTGCCAACTCTCTCTGTTTATATCAGATGCTGTACAGTCAGGTATCTGACTTCCATGTGTTATCTCCACTCTCAGTCCAGTGCCCATTTAACATGCTTGGGGCAAGCCTCCCTTGGAAGGCCTTTGTGCAGACCCCAGCCCTCCAAGGCTGATTCCTGGGCTGGGTGTGAGGTCCCATGTCCCCCAGTTCGTTCCCAGCTGTAATAGCCTCTATCGTGCTGTTCCTTAATTATTTGTTGATCTGTCTCTGTTTGCCAACAGACTAAAACTTGGTGACAGCAGAGACCACTTCTAATCCTGGTGCCTGTCCTGCAATTCGAAGTGAATAAACACCCGCTAAATGAGTTATTCATTTAGCCAGCTGATGTCATCAATAAGCATTTATGATGAGCATGTAGCCGTTGCTATAAGCAGTGGGTGATTCTGGGGAAGGAAAACATAGCCCTGGCTCTGTTGTTTACAAGTTCTGTGACCTGGGGCGGGATGCTAGGCCTCTCTTGACTTCATTCTTCTTAGCTCTGGAATGGGCTAAGTGCACTTTCTTCAAGACAGCCTAAGGGTTTGTATAGTAGCCAGCAGAGGACCCAGAACCTAGCAAGAGCACACTGGCTGCTGTCATGGTTTGTCATCAAGGGTCAGTAAGTGAGCAGTTAAAATGAAAAACAAAACATATATGTATGTGTGTGTGTGTGTGTGTGTGTGTGTGTGTACTGAGAGGCCAGAGGTCAATGTGTCTTCCTTCCCTCTTACTTTTTAGACAGAGTCTCTCATGGAACCTGATAGAGGCTATTACAGCAGGGCCAGCAAGCCTCTAGGAGCCTCTTGTCTCTGGCCCTCTAGCACAGGAAATCCAAGTATGATGAGGAAGACATATGGTTCTTTGTATCTCTTGAATGTTTTTTATCGAATATATTTGTGTGTGTGTGTGTGTGTGTGTGTGTGTGTGTGTGTGTGTGTGTGTGT
>NW_021604622.1:19430604-19444971 GCF_004785775.1 Grammomys surdaster
TGTGTGTGTGTGTGTGTGTGTGTGTGTGTGTGTGTGTGTGTGTGTGTATGCGTGCATGCCATGTGCAGATGGGCCTTGGAGACCAGAAGTGTCATGGACCCGTGTAACTGGAGTGGTAGGTGGTTGTGAGCCACCCAGTTTGGGTGTTAGGCACTGAACTTGGTTCTTCCAGAAAGGAGGAAGCATTTTTAACCACTGAACCAGCTCTCTAGTCGTCTTGAGTATTCCTTTAGACAGACACCTGCGTGGAATCAGCGTGTCTGGCATTGGTGCTTTTGGTATGATTAGTCTCATTCACTCTGTGTATGTTGTCTAAGCCAGTCATATACAGACTTTTCCTTGCATACAATTCTCTAAAGACCCTTTGAAACGACTCTATGAAGAACCGTTTTTAATCCCTGTTGTGCTGGTAAAGAAACAGTCACAGAGGGGTAAACAGTTTGCCCAAGTTCACAGAGAACCTAACGAGTTATGTTGTTGGAATCACTTGGCAGAAATGCCCCCTCAAAAGTAGATGTACTGTTCTCACCACAGTGCAGTAAAGTCAGTGAGTGACACTGGCCCTTTAATGGGGTCCTGTTCAGGCAAGAGTTACAGCTGCCCAGACAAGTAAATGCAGTTTAGGAGGGACAGCAGAGGAGGACTGTAGCCAGGTGGGCTCCGTGGAAGCAGTCTTCGAGATGGAGATGAGCACAAGGCATCTAAGAGGGTCCATGCCTGGCAGGGCAGGGCATGAGGAGACCCAGGAGGGGAAGTACAGCTAAAGTTTCATGGCTTCAGCAGAATCGGTCGATGATGTGAGGTCGAGGTTATAGCACTGTGAACTCCTTGCAGGTTGCTTCAGGCTTTATGTAGAGTTGATTTAGCCTTTGAAAAAGGCAGAAGAGTCACTTATGGACCATACAGGCTGGACAAGGCTGGAAAGAACTTGTGCCCTTTGCACCAAAAGGACAATTACAGTTCATTCACTCTGTGCTCCATTCAGCGGCCATTGAATAGGTGAAACAGGGAGCTAAGCACTTGAGAACGTGGAAGAATTAGCCCAAATTGGCTGATAGCTAAAACCTTGACATCCAGGTATCTGATTGACAGTGAGGTGCAGCTGCCTGTCACGGGAGCAATGACTTGTAGCCTCGCAGTGCATCTCTGGTGGGATGCTGGAATATGCAAACAGTTTCTTACTGCTGAATTACCACATTAGAGCGAATGCTACTTGCTTGATTGTTGCCCGATATGATAAGAGGCTAATTATATGACAGGGTGACCCACGTGGCAGGGCAGTCTAGGTCCTAGCAACACAATATTTATCTGGACAGCAAAGGCAGCTGCTAATTCAAGATGCAATCTTTTTTCCAGAGACTCAGCCAGTGCAGTCAAAAACAACCTTCCCTGTTCCTCACATAGGCACCCTCATCCCCACCCCAGGTCATTGACACACAAGTATAAGCTATTTCTTGTCAGCTACCAACTTAGAAAATGTGATCTGATGACCTTCCTTGTGGTTTCATACTAAGTAGCCTAAAAAAAAAATCAAACCAAAACAAAAACAGTCATCAACGGAAGGATATCATGCACAGTCTCAGAGTTTGTTTCCACTTGTTGGATTTTAAGGATAGAATCTCAGACTTACATTTTTTTTCACTTGAAGATTTTTCTCTGATTCAAACAGGAATACAGGTTATTGAGCGACATTATTCCTCTGGAAGGAAGAACTATTTACTCCAGATAGGTAACTGAAGGCAATCAAAGTAATGATATCACCAATGTCTGCCTTGGGGAAGTAATGAGTTTATTGGGGTTACTTACAGGACTATGGGTGAAGAGTTACAGGAGTAGAAAAACCTGGGGTGCACCACACAACCTGCAGCAGCTCAACAGGTTTGAGAGTGTTCTTTACAGGTAGCTCAGCTGGTCTGAGCCTCTTCCAGGCAGTTTGACTGGTCTGACAAGCTTCTAGGCAATTCAGCTCTTCTGAGAGTAGCTCTCAAAAGTCCTCACCACTTGTAAAAGCATGGGGAAGGAGGGACCTAATGAATCTGGTTGGTTTCAGGGCCTTCCTGCAGCTTTTGAGTTGTTTACTTCCTGAGCTTAAGGAGCTTCCTTCTAAGATGGAAAGTGCTACACTGCACAGGGTTGGGGAGAAGGCTCAGTGGGTGAAAGGCTTGCTGTGCAAACATGAGGATCTGAGTTTAAATCCTCAGAACCCACGTAAAGTCGGATGCAGTAGTATGTGCTTGTAATCTCAGCCCTCCGTCGAGACATAGGGGACAGAGAGAACGAATCCTTAGGAGCTCGTGGGCCAGCCAGCTTGGTATACACAGCTGTGAACATGAGACCTTGTCTCAAACAAGGTAGACAAAGACTGACCCTTGCAGTTGCTGCCTGAGCTCCAAGTGTGGTTCATAGCACATGTATACCCGCATTTATACATACCCTCTATGCCCCCTACCCTAAACACACAGAGGTGAGATTTAAAAAAGCAAAAGAGGAATATGTATTCGGGGAAGCCGTTAATGCATATCAGAGTTTGCAGTCAGATGTGATAGCACACGCCCTTTATCCAAACACTGATCAGGCTGAAGCAGGCAAATTGCAAATTTGAGGTCAGCCTAGGCTACATATTGAGGCACTCTCTTAAAAACCAAATCAAGCAACCAAGTAAGCAAACAAACAAACAAACAAACAAACACATAATACCCACTAGTGATGGTACTAATTGCATTCATGTAGCAATGTAATTAACAACATGAAGGAATTAGCTAAACAAGCTGGCATTAGGAACTTAATTAGCTAGGTGTGGTGGCATGCATAGTTCATCTCTGCACTCAGGAAGCAGAGGTGGGTAGATCCAAGTCCAAGGCCAGTCTGGTCTAGAACTCAAATTCCAGCCCAACTAGGGCTACATAGTGAGACCCTACTTCAGAACAAAAGCAAAAGCAAACAAGCAAACAATGAAGGAAGGAAGCTGAGAGGTTGTGCCCCAGCAAACACAAAGCAAGCTGGTTGGGAGTGGGGCGAGGCTATGCACTCTCAAACCCTGATTTCAGTGCTATACATCCTCCAGCAATGTTGCATCACCTTGCAAACAGTGCCACCAACCGGGGACCAAATGTTCAAACATGTTTCCTATAGAAGACATTTCTCATTCAAACCATCACAACACTCTTATTAAATCATGAAAAGCGTAGGGGTCCTCTCTTCCTTGCAGATGGTATTATAGAACTCAGTTTTCAAATAGGCAACGTGTTCTTTCATAAGTTGAGTGGGAAGTGTGTGTGTGTGTGTAAAACACAAGTGTCGCAGACTCTGGCCCACACTCCTGTTTACACACTGTCTGTGCCTGCTTCTTGTGATAATTGTAGCTGAGCGGTTATGACAGATACCATCTGGGGTTGCAGACTGAAAATGTTTACTATCTGGACCTTCCTACAAAAGTTTGCAGTCTCTGTTCAGAGTATGTCAAGCCTCCCACACCATCTGATGTTCCACTTAAGTGAGCTTTCAAGGGCTGTATAGTGTTCTGATGTGAAAAGATGCTGATTCTTTCTGTCCAGTAACACACAGCTTCCTCCCTCAGGAAACCCTCTAGACTCTTGCTTCTTAATGTGTCTCAGATGCCCCTCCCTTACCTTGGGTAGCCAAAGTTCAGCTTTTATCCCTCTAGCCTGTCCCCCAACCTGCCTTGAGCCTGATGAGCCTGGTCCCCACACCAGTTTGAGTTAACCTTACGGCTTCCTGTTCCACTCAGAGGCAAGGGATGCCTGACATAAAATGACCTTCAGTACCCACCTGCATAAGATGGCAGTGGCCCCCTTTCCACTGCCAATCTCTCAGAGAAGCTGTTGGCCAGCTCAAGAATATAGACAGCCAGGACATACATTTAAAAGACGTTCGTTTTTCACTAAATGTAAGTCTCTGGAAAGTCATGCCTTAGCTACACGGTGCATATGAAATCACATTTCTTTATCATACTTTGCTTTGTTCTGTACCACAGTGTGGGGCGGTGGGCTATGAGAGGCAGTAAGGTACCCAGTTGAGTCTGCTTCGAACCCTGGAGACCCTAAAGGGACAGTAGGAGTTTGGCGGTACTCCTGGGCCTCCTGGTGCCTCTCACTCAGCTTCAGCCCTCCACATCCCCTCCCACAGAGAGGTCTATGGCCATCAGTCACATAGGAACAGTGCCTCAGGCTCTCCCACATGTGGATGAGGTATCTCCAAGCTCTCAGACAAAGCCAATAGGTTATCTACTGCCAGACCCTAACCCACCCTGAAACTATATATAAGGGCTCTATTCAGGAGAAGTAAAGGTGTGTTCGAGAATCATCCCGGTGTCCATGAGTTTCTGTCGAAAGAAAGAGTCTATAACACTTGGGAAGAGATCTGTTCTTCTGAAGTGCCTTCAGGACCCTTTCTGTGTTCTTTGCTAGCTAGCCAGCTTCTCACCAGCTCAGCCCAGACAGGGCCGGTTCAGCACAAAGTGACAGGTGCAGCACCTGGTAGCAACTGGGTGGCAACAGTGGAGGCAGCAGAGGTGATTCTCCCTCCCTGTTCACACTCGATCCCCTTTGCCTGGAAACCACACACCCCCCCCCCCAGCATCTCCCCTCCCCCACACCTGGCCAGGCTGGAGATCTTTGTGGGAAGCTTTCTGGAACTGAGACCCACACTATAATGTATCCGTTCTACAATGTTCCCTTTGCTGTTCTCCGCAGTTGCAGGTTTATTGACTACAGCTATTTTTTTTGAGACTGATGTGTTTTCCAGAACAATTACCTTCACCTTTAAATCATGAAAGAGCCCTTTTGAAAATTAGAGTTGGTGGTGTTTTTTTATTAAGTTTGAAATCGCTCCATCTCTATCATCCGACCATGGGCTGAACTGAAGAAACAGTTGTGAAGTCTTGTGTGTATGACACTCGGCCTTTCTGATAGTGAGTGCATGCCTCACACCTGAGCCTTATGAAATATGTGATGGTTTTGTTTTGATTACCACTGCTGTTATGACTGTTCTTCATCTGTTTTCTATAGTGACTTACATGGTATCTACAAGCACAGCATCATCTGGTACTGTCTCTGCATCTCTTCTTTCCTCAGCTCTTCTAGTCAAAGTAAACTGAACAGGACAGCCCTGGTTTATGGCAGAATCTGGCAGATCACAAACCTGTGGCTATACTGTGCTTTTGTGTTTTGGTTTGGAGAAAGCGTCTCTCGTTCTGTAGTTCAGACTGGCTTATGGCATACCCTGTATGGCCTCAAAGTTTTGCCCTTCCTCCTGTCGGTACCTCCAAAATTCTGGGGTTAGAGATGACAGCTACCATTCCTGTGTATATCTTGGTTCTGAGGGTTGTATTCAGACAGAACAAAGCATTTTCTGACTTGTCTTCAGATATAAATAAAAAGGTGGACTCTGGAATTTGAAGTCCACAGAGCCCTATAAATCCCTGCCCATGTGACCTTCTATGCCTCACATGGCCTGACATGGTGGTTTATTTTTTAGCTCTATCCAGAGCCTGCCTGTCTGGGTTAGAACTGTGGCCCTCCCATCTGCCAGCACTTGCACCTTGAACCCTGGGCAAGTGACTTAGGTTCATTGTCCTTCTCTCTAGGGACCCCCAGAGCCTGACACTGAGTTGCAGAGGCATAACTGTGCCAAGGAGTACTCTAGGAATCACCTTCAGGGAGGGGTGGGAAAGGAAGAAAAGACTAGGTGAAGGCCATCACTGACCCTACAGACTGTCTAGAGTCAGGACAGCCATACAGTAGCACACAAAATCTCAGACCAGGAACAGGGAACCTGGCATTTTTATCCCTGGTCTGATCAGACACTAACATGCTGTCACTGGGAGAAGCAATTTTCTTTAGCCAAGTTGGTCCCACACCCCTCTCCACAACTGGTAAGTCTTCATTGTCTACGGGGGATCTGGTAACACATTGCAGAGCCAGCTACTTGTCTATAGTCTCTTGCTTGTGCAGTTTGGGCATGACATCTGTAAACCTCCTTCCTGCCTTAGATCTTTGGCATCCGAGGCCATTGATACTTCCATATCTGGTATATGATTGCAATGCCTCATGGAATCTGTGAAGATTGTTTGCAACAAATTAGCTTTAATGAGGGAACAGAGCTTGAGATTTTCTTGTCTGTTCCAAAGAGTAGCTCTTGGTCAGATTTTTTTTTTTCTTGGAAAGAGAATGAATGCTTGCCATCATCTTCTTGGTCCATTTGACAAGCACAATAATAATGTGTGTGTGTGTGTGTGTGTGTGTGTGTGTGTGTGTACCCAACACTGGGAGATTCCCCCTGTGCAGTGCTTACATTTGTGTACATTTAAGGGGACTGGAGGGAGATGGCTCTGTATTTAAGAGCACTTGCTGATCTTGTCAGGGACCTGGGTTCAATTCTCAGAACCCACATGGTAGCTCACAGCCGTCTATAGTTCTGTTCCATTGGATCTGACACCATTTTCTGGTCTCTGCAGGCACTGCATGAAAGTGGTTCACAGATGTACAGGCAAAATACTCACTCTCGTAAAATAAAAATTAACCAACAGGTGTTAGTTCATCTAGGCTACAGTGTATTCGTTTGCTCAGACACTCATTATGACGCTGTTGTGAAGGTCTTTTTAGATACAATAATAGGCTCAGCAATGGACTACGAATAAAGCAGATCCTATTTCATAGTTGCAGTGGACGTTGTCCAGTCAGTTTTTGAAAGCCTTGAGAGGAAGCTGAGGTCTACTGGAAGACTTTGCCCTTCAGACTGTGTATAGACACCATCTTGGAGTTTCTTCTGCGGAACTGTCCAGCCTGCTGTCCTGTCCTATAGATGTCAACCTTGCCAACCCTCACAATTACAGGAGCAGGGTTTTTTTTTTTCCCTTAACTCAACCTCTGTGTGTGTCCATCCATCCTGTTAGTCCATTTCCATGAGAAATCTAGCTAACGCTCATTGGGACCCAGGATTCACTTCTCCATGCCCAAGTCTTACCCCGACAGTGGTTATGTTCATGGGAGAGTCCAGGAGTGACTTTGTCTATTCCAGCCTCAGTCTTAAGCAGACTGGCCTGAGAGTAGTCTTCCTCTGTAGCTATGGGGCTGTTGGTCACTCTCTGTCATCACACAGAACTCAGAAAAGGCTGCTTGTCACTGTTGACAGGAACTTCCTGTCTGTTTTCTCACATGAGGCCAGGTGCACTGCCATGGGGAGAAGGGACAGCCATTGCCCTTCCAAGCAGCATAAACATGATGTGCTTACTTGCACATGACAGGGCTCGAGTTGTTCTCTGGCCTCTCGTAAAGCTTCTGACACGTCTCGTCCCTTTGCTCTCAACTTATATTTAGGACTGAGGTGATCCTTACATTTTTACTGCTTTCCTGGCCAGAGAAGCTGGCTCAGGAGGAGTCAGAACAGGGCCGTTGTACTTTGAAATTTTTAGTATGGCTTGTAACTTTGCCTCCTGAAACAAACAAACAAACAAACAAACAAAACATAAAATCAAGTTGAATAGGAAATATTTGTGTTGGCTATGGATAAAGTTGAAGGCAAAGTCTACTGGTGGGATTCCGCTGTGAAAACTTATGAGGAACTGTGTGTGAGGTTGCCATGGCTTGGTGCTAAAAGTGGGCACATGCAGTGAAGCCAAGTTTTGTTTTATTTTTAAACCATGGGCTTCATCTAATAGTCTCCAGAGAAGAGAAACGTGGAAGGTCTGGGCTGATGACCCACCTGGCAAGGAAACCTGGGCTCAGTGTATTAAGTTTTTGGAGATTTTGTCAAAGTTGGGGGAAGAATGACAGCTTGTTATTCTTAGCTTACTGGAAAGAGTTCACATGGCCCTTTCTAAGGACACTGCTCAGGCCCCAGGAGTGTGTGAGCCTCTACAGCAATCCTCTATGCCATGCACCCATAGGGATGGATATGTATGAACTGCAGACACTTATTGCCCATCTGTGTCACTGTCCCCTAGCTGCTGGCTTCTGGTGGTGTCTCCTGGCTGGTGTTGACTCTGGGTAGGAAAGAGATGGAGTCACTTTGGAAGGAACTCGGTGTCTCATCCGTCATGAGGAGTAGTGTCAAGTGGGCAAGTGTGACAGCTGCAGAGGTGGCCATTAGCTCATGTGAGGGGTTAGAGGATGAATGTTCAGACAGGGACAAAACCAACGTAGTGACTGGAACTACGGTATTAAGTAATGCAGAGAGCAAAGTCCAGAGCCCAGGTTCACAGGTGAGTCATTAACGGGACAGAGGAGAGAAGAGCCTCCAGTATGTGCCTGCACTCTCTCGCGTAGGAGTTAAGGCTTTGGTCCCTTGTGCCTCACCATTATTTCTTTGAGTGTAGATTGAATTAAGTAGGGGAAGAAAAGATGGCAACTTGACAGCGTGCCTATCTGAAACACCGTCTCAGCCGAGTGATCCGGTTGACATGGTCAGTGGTCAGTCATGTGGGCCCTTTGAACACCATGTGAGCTGATACACTCTGCTTCAAGGTTTTATTGTTGATTCTCAGTCTAATGCTGAGAAAAACAGCATACAAACCCAAACGGAAAAACTATCTACAGGACACTCCAGAACTTAACAGTTCTCATGAAAACACAGGAGAGACCCTAGCAATTCTCATGAAACCACAGGAGAGACCCCAGCAATTCTTCTCAACCCAGAGTGACTTTGGATTTAATACTTGAATGCAGTGTGCTGCCCTGACTGGGATCCTGGCAGGGAAGAAGTTAGTGAGAAAGCTATCGAGAGACAGAAGGAATCTGGAATTTAGCTCATGGTGATGGACCAGTGTTAGCTTTTGGTTTTGACTTCTTTTGAATGTGTGGGGAGCTGGCAGAGCTCATGGAAGGGTATACAGCAATCTCTGTGCTGTCTTTATGGCTGTTCTGTCCCAACCAAAGTGACTGACTCAACATAGCCCACAATGACAGGTTTGTGTGTACTCCTGGGAGCAGATGGTGCATCTTGGAGCACATCGTTCCAAGATGCTAGCATGTGGTCAGGGTATCATGAACAGCACTAGTAAGGTGTACTGGGCTCAGTTTATCAAGATTGGAAATTTGGAGTTGTTTAACTCTAGTCTTACGGCTCATGGTCCATTGAAGAGCACTGTGATTTGGACATGTCCTGAGTTCCTGTATAGAAGATTTAACTCCCAAAGTTAAATCTCTTTGGGGGAAGAGACCTTTATGGGTGACTAGACCATGTGGGCTCTGCTTTATGAGTGGATTAATGCTGATAGGTTTAGTTAGTTGCTGTGGGAGGGGCATCCTGATGAAAAGGGGAGTCTCACCCCCTTCTCTTGGATACACCCTCTTGCTTTTCTGACTTCCACTACAGGCTCAGACAGTCAGGGGGCCCTTGTCAGATGTGGGTGCCTTGACTTTGTACTTAGCAGCCTTCTGAAGTATAAGAAATCAAACTTCTTACTTTATGAATTACCCAGTGTCCTGGCTAGTTGTATGTCAACTTTGACCCAACTAAAGTCATCTTAGAAATGTTGATAAGGCTATAGGCAAGCTTGTAGGGCATTTTCTTAATTAGTGATTGACGTGGGAGGGTCCATCCCTGGGCTGGTGGTCCTGGGTTCTATAAGAAGGCAGACTGAGCAAGCCATGATGAGCAAGCCAGGAAGCAGCATTCCTCATGGCTTCTGTATCAGCTCCTGCTTCCAGGATCCTGCCCTGTGTGAGTTCCTGACCTAATTTCCCTCGGTGATAGACTACAATGTGGAAGTATAAGCCAAATAAACCCTTTCCTCCCCAAGTTGCTTTTGGTCATGGTGTGTCATCTCAACAATAGAAGTCCTGAGTAAGATACCCATTGCTAGGTACTCTGTTCCTGTAGCAGCAAAAAGACTGAGACAGAGGGGTCTTTGTTCCTAGCCTGCTAGAAACAAAACCACATATGTAGTCCTTTCAAGTTGCCCTGTTCCTGAGAACTTGAGGTGAGCCCCACTATTGAGATACTTGGCTTCTCAGCAGGCAGTGAAAGGCATATGTAAATAGCAGCCCTTTATGTTATGGTGGAAGAGTAGTGAAGGGTTCTGTAAAGGAAACTCTTCTTTTCCCCTGTTACCTGGATCACCATGACACCAGGCCTTCCTTGTAGCAAATTCTTCTGAAGCGATAGCTTCCTCTTCATGAAGGCCCAGAGGCTGGAGGACATTGGACAGTAGTGTGACTTCCCAAACCCAGGGGCCTCAGGAAAAGTTCTTTCAGTGTCTGAGGCCTTGTCTTATCCTGGGCCTAGGCTGGGTCACAGGTAGATCTCACCTGGCCTAGGACGCTGCTTTGCTACAAAGTACAGGACAAGGAGGGGCTTGGGGGAAGCTTTCTGTCATCTAAGCCACAGCTCCAAAATGACAGTAAAAATGATGAACCATCGTAGCTGTGTGACCTTCAGCTCAGCTTGACTTCTTTGCACAAGAGCTGTGTAAAGGCACAGCCAAGAAACATCTTACCAGCAGCCGGTGTTCAAACGAGGAAAATGTTTAACACTGACATAAACAAAATGTAATAAGGAAGATCAACGTATCGCAAAAGTCATTTCATAACCCGTCATTAAACAGGTGCTTATATATAATTGCCTCTCTGATCTACTGTGTTTTTAAACACTGGAGATAAAGTTTGTTTTCAGCTGAACACCGCCCACACTGAGTCTTCCCTGTCCTCAGAGACCTCTGATTCCACCCTTCGTGGCCTTGGAACATTTCCATTGCCTTATGCTTGCAAAGGGCAGAGAGGCTTGCCAGAGCTCCCTCACGGCGATAGCTGCTTGTTCTAAATTTCTTGGAACTAGGGTTTCTCTGTCAAGGAACTATGATACCACTCAGATACACACGCTGCCTTAGTGCCGAGCTGTGTGCTTGTGAGTGAGCAGCAGCAGCGGCAGCAGCTCCTGAGGCCCAGGGAGGACAGACTGACTCCTGGGAAATTTGGCCCAGGAAGAGTTAGACTGCACAAGGGTCTAAGTTCTTGGGGGCATTTCACAAGGGCGTTTGTGTGGGGCAGGGGAGAGGGCAGGGGAGAGCCTGTGGCTACGGGTAGGGTGGGAAAGAGAACCACATTGATCTGGTAGCAGAAGCACATCAGCTAAAGTCGAGTGGAGATGAGGAACTGAGAAGGAACGAAGCGCGTCTCAGGTGATCAATACCCTGCCCCCGGAAAGCCAGCCAAGTTTGCAGAGACCAAGTTGAGTGTTATGAAACGGGTCACAATAGTGGCTGAATACAGCAGAGAAAGCTGTGTGGTGGGGTGATGTGATTCACAAGGAGGGGTGGCCCGATGTCTTCCTGCTTCTTCCCTGAGCGCTTGCCAGAAAGCCTTCTCTTCCTCACCGATTTCCTGAGGCTACCCCTGCACTCAGAATTCCCTGCCACTTCCTGCCTTTCTTCTCCACCCGCCTTTAAACCCGCCAGCCTCTCTGGAACCATGCCACTGAATGAGGAGACTGTATACTTCCCTTCACATATTCAGATGGGCATGAACTGCTAAATGCCACGATTTGAAAATTAGTGACATATAATGAATTTATATCTTATATTAGGAGAGTCAGGATACACACTGTCACTACAGGGATTGAAATGGCACACCTTCATTGGAAGGGAACACAGCTGTGGAAAGCCATGGCGTCTTAGGCTTCTGTTAGTCCCTCTGCCTACCTAGTTCCTTCTTTCCTTTTCTTCTTTCTCCCGTGTTTCTGGCTTCCCCTCCCCACCCCCACTCCTTCCCCCTCATCCTCTGAAGCTCCGAGTACTTCACGTCTGGCCTTTAGGTCTTCACTAGGCTGCTGTGCTTCTCTGTCATCTCCCGGGTGGCTGCACAGCCTCTCTGGGCCTTTCTACACAGCTTCACCTTGACGAGTCTTATTTAGGGTTAAACAGAAGATGTGGTCTAGGCAGGCCACAGAAATGGGGCTCAATCAGTGACCATAATGAATTGTTTTCTGGCAAAGACATAATTATATTCTTGGTCCCAAATGAGGCTGTCAGAAGTTGACAGAATACAAGTTAATAATACTTGGGTCAAGAAATGGGGACATATTGGATTAGCATAGAACTTATGTCTCAGATAGGGAGAAAGGTCATGGTGGAAGGGTCCAGCTGTTAGTTATACAGGGTAAGGGGTGCAGCTGGGGACTTTCTGTCTCAGACTGACTGGAAATGGACCTTACTGACCATCTCAGCCCATAATCTATGGCTATAAGAGAACACCATGGATTTGGTAAGTTGGAAAGTATTTAGTTCATGCTTCTGGAAGTTAGGAAAGTCAGGGGTATGGGCAGTGTCTGAAGTCCACTTGTGTGATCACTAACCCATTTCAGCCCACAGGAGACTAAGTTATTCATGGGACTTCCATTCCCGGGACCAAGTGGTCATCCCCATATCCCAACACCACCAAACTAGAGATTAAGTTTCTAATAAATGAATTCCAGACAACTCCAAAAATGGGGATATTCCTAGAAAATAGACAGGAGGGAGGAGACAGAGCTTAGAGGTGGGGACAGTTAATGTGTTGGTTTTTACAGAGTTGTTATTTTTGCCTGGAAAGAACTTTGAGGAAAACCCTTCTGTGTGATGCTTCCAGAAACGATAAAGCATGCGAGCCTGGTGTAGCTATGAGAAAAGGCAAGGGGAAGCTCCCGATTTCTCTTTTATGTTGTCTAGCCAGACAGAGTTCCATAAACGAGTCCCACTTTTCTTGAAACCTCTATCTGGTATGTGGGTACACAAGGACCAATGTCAAGACACCTGTACACCGAGGCTGTGCAACATACCCTGTCCTTATTGGAACCTCATGAGGAATGCATCTTATTTCTGCCATTGCTATACCTTTCTGTGATAAGGTCTGGCATAACATTGCACTTAAGAGAAAAAGAACTTTGGGTTGTCATCAAAGTCACTAATCCAGGGTGGGTCTCTGTGTGACTCTACCAACCACAAGGCAGGAGAGAGGCCTGCTTGGCGCGCTTGATTACCCAGCAGGCTGACAGCACTGTGTGGTATTGTTTGTGCCGTGTACATACATGCAGGGTACATCCTTTGATTTAATTTGCTTGTTGTTGTTTGTTGTTTTTAATCTGAAGAGAACAATGTTCTCTTTTACTCAGCCCCAGAAGTATTCTTGTCTTAATACGGATGCCATCCTTCATTCCAAGATTATAAAATGTATGCTATGGACTCTGAGCTTTTGTGTAAATGAATTCTGTGTTAGCACCAGTGGACTATGAACGGGAAGAGAAGGACCATGCTTACCCTCTGAGTCAAGATACCGAGGATGGACATGTCCTATCGGCTACTCTCAGAGTCTCCCTGTTGGTGCCTTTTGATATCTCTACTTTGTCCTTTCTGACTAACAGCAATTCTAGAGTATTGTTGAAACCGTTGCTAAGGCTGTTTTAGCACTGCAAGTTTAAACTTTTTTATTTTATGGGTAGTTTGCTTGTGTGTATGTCTGTGCATCATGTGTGTGCAGTGTCTCAGGAGGTCAGAAGAGGGTGTTGGGTCCCCCAAACTGAATTTGCTAATAGCTAGCTGTGAGCTGCCATGTGGGTGCTGGGAATTGAACTTTAAGGTTCTCTGCAAGAACAGCAGGTGCTCTTAAATGCTGAACCATCTCTCTAACCCCTCATGGCAACTTCGGTTTTATGTTTAATTTGGGCCAATTTTGGTAGCTAATTAGAGCTCTTGATCAGTTCTAATAAAATCCAATATTGTCTATAGGTGAAACTGCTTTCCAAACCACAATTAGCCAGGATATTCAAAGTGATTCTTTCAGCATGCCGTCCACAGAACAGTTATTAACGAGATGTTTGCCACTCTGGTTTCCATTTAGTCTAAAAAGCAAGCCAGCAGGTGTGTTTACAGCGCGTCTCAAGTTAGGTTAGCTGCCTCTCAAGTGGTCGAGGGTTGTGAATGGTGCAGTTCTGTGCATTTTGTGGCACTGAATGCTAAAAAACAGTGGTGCTTCCCAGTCCCAACTGATACATCTACAAACCAGTTCTCACACCTAAAGCTTAGGGAACATCACAAACCTCAGCCCTCAATACAGAACTACAGACAACTCAGAAATACCGAGAGAGTGGGAGCTGTAAGTCTTCCTCAGGGAGGAACACCAATCCAGTGCCAAGTGGTCATCTGAAGTCGTATGTATGTATGTATGTATGTATGTGTATGTATGTATGTATGTATGTATGTATGTATGTATGTGTGCATGCATTATATGTGCTTGTCCATGTGCTTGTCCATGGGTATATGCATATGTATGTGTGTATAAAGCATTATATGGACTGAATAGGTTGTATTTATATATTTAGTGTGTGCATATCTCTCTCTCTCTCTCTCTCTCTCTCTCTCTCTCTCTCTCTCTCTCT
>NW_021604622.1:19444981-19469181 GCF_004785775.1 Grammomys surdaster
TGTGTGTGTGTGTGTGTGTGTGTGTGTGTGTGTGTGTGTGTAACAAAAATTGAAGAAAAAGGCCATGAATTTGAGAGAGTTCAGGGAGGGTACACGGGAGGGTTGGAATGGGGGAAGGGAAGGAGGCAAATGACAGGATAGTAGAGTCACTGTGTAATTTTTCTTTGTTCTAAGGTGTGTGCTCTAGAGAAAACCCAGATAGAGCACACATCCCGAGATATTACCTCTGCAGTAAGGGGAACACAGAGAGAAGGCAGCAGTGACTGCCAGGCTGTGCTCACCTAAGGAGGCCTCAACTGAGAGATCTGGTCAGCTCTGCAAGGCGACAGGGGGAGCGGATCTGAGATAAAGGGTGAGAAGTGGGTGGGAGTAAAATATTGAGGGTATTAAAGCCCTGAGGGAACCCTAGAGGATTCTGGTGGCGACCAATGAGAAAGATAGAGATGACAGACTGAGACAAAAAGGTGCCCATCCTAAGTCAGGCTTCCAGATCTCTCTCTGAGGTCCAGGGAAAGGCTGTCTTAGTACTGAGGACATGTGGGTTGTAGAGCATCCTAGAGCTACACTAGTTTAACTTTCTACCTACAGGAAAATCCCAGGAAATCCTCTCCAGATGTAGGTACCTGAGGTCCAGCCAGAGCCAAGCCACACCTCTGGTGCAGAGGTGTGCTCAGAGCTCACTTGCCTGCAGAACACTGAGGGACTTTGAGAAGGGCACAGACAGGGCCTTTGAAAGAGAATGGGCCTCCCCTAACTCAGCCACGAACATCCCAGGATGCCATCCGATATCAACTGGAAGCACCTCTGTCTTCCACTTGTGGCTGAGCTACTTCCTTGAGCTAGCCCCTCTTGTTTGGTTTCGGTTCCAGTGGGCCAGCACACTGAGAGATTGAGAGATGCCTCTCTTCAGCAGCTGTCTAACAACATCCTTAACCTGAGATGTGGATTTGAGGATAACCAGGGTTCAGCAGTGTAAAGAGGAAGGCTTGTTCCCTTTGGAGCCACATATAGTACCCAAATTTGAGTGTGGCGATATTATCAGGGATTTTGATTAATGTTTTCCTAGACTCTAGAGTTTAGAGGCTCTTCTAGAATAACTGACTAAATGATAGTCTTAGGTAACCTACCAATCCATCCATCCTGAATCTGCAATATGAATGCTAATAAAACCAACAGCGACATTACATTGTCACTTTCTCGGCACAAAGTTCTTGCCAGGCAACAATGCCCACTCAGTTGAATTTCCACAGGGAAAACTAAGTATGCCACCCACATGCAGGAACTTGTGGAAAACCTGCAAATTCACTCCAAAGGGAAATGGGCAACTCCGGGACCCACATCTAGGTCCAAAGTCTGTGTTCTTAGCTTGTCCTTGGGGACAATTTTTGCTGGAGAAAAATATATTCTGACATGACAGAGTGGAAAGGCAGATGATTCAAGAGACTAATATATAAGGGTTTTTGCAGCAGAGGGGCGAGACTGGATTTAACTTTTCAGTATAGAGAGTGGGAATGTGTAGCCAAGAATGGATGGTCATGTGGGGTGAGGGCAGGAAGTGGCTGAGTTTCAGATGTGCTCTCAAGAAAGTGGTTCACGGTCAGGGAAAACTCAGTAGGCAAATTCATAGGCCGATCGTATTTGGGGGTGAGGCCTCTGGGGAGGTACTTAAAAGTTGACAATTTAATTAGGGTGAGGCCCCTGTAGCATTAGTGGCTTTGTGTGTGTGTGTGTGTGTGTGTGTGTGTGAGAGAGAGAGAGAGAGAGAGAGAGAGAGAGAGAGAGAGAGAGAGAGAGAGAGAAAGTAGTTATTCATCTCATCTTGCCATGTAATGTTCTTTAAAAAAAAATAGTTTGGACAGCTTTCCACACATGCGGCCTTACATGCTTCTGTAAGGACTGGAAGGAGAGTCGTCAGTTCTTTCCTCCCACACTGAGCTGATCGCAGGGTGAGCTGAAGGAACCCTGCTTTCCCTTTGTCTTAAGTTTTAGTGGATTTGTTGGTTTGTTTGTTTTTGTCTTGTTTTAATGGCCGTTACTCATACCTTCTAGGGAAACGGTTTAGTCAGGGTTAAGTTTGGCTTGAGTGCAGCGGTCCCTCTTCATCCATGGGTGATACATTCCAAGACCACAGTGGATGTCTGAATCCATGCATACGGCTGAGCCTATATGCACTGCTTTTGAAAAGCATCCATGCATACTCACGATCAAGCTTAATTCATGAAAAAAAATAAAATAAATCTTAATTTATGAAGTAAGCACAGTAAAGATTTATAGTGTTCTACAGATCTTAGCAAGTTTAGCACAGTTTTCAAAATTTTATTAAACCGTGAAGTTTCACTTTATCATTTTAAAGGAAACACCTTATGGTCGTGGATGTGTGTGTCTGTGTGTGTCTGTGTGTGTCTGTGTATGTGTGTCTGTGTGTGTCTGTGTGTCTGTGTGTGTCTGTGTGTGTGTGCGCGCGCGCCTGTGTGTATCTGTATCTGGATTACGAGCATCCCTGACCTTAGTCTTTCAGGCCATTACTGTAGGTTTGATAATGGTCCCTTGGATACAAGCACTGCACTTACCTTGATAGTCTATCTGATATCTTGGGATGCTTACTAAGTGACTAACGGGCAGGTACCATATACACTGTTGGTACTGAAAAAGGATGGTCTCCATGTGTGTGTATGTGTGTGGGGTGGGGAGTAAAAGACTGTAGAAATAGCCCTTTGTGTTGGCCAAGTTCAGTCAAGTGCCAGTGGATTTCAGCATTTTAGCTTCGAAGTTCCTAAGAGGTTGCAACGTCTAGTAGTTTAGCAAGTCGCTTTGGCTGTGTGAGGTTACTGCCACACTGATTACAAAACTCTGAATCTGAGTTTGCTTTCAAGTTATGTATTTGAGAGAGCTCACTTTGGCAGGGCACACATGAGCGTTGGCTTAACACAGAGATTAGCGTGACTGTACAAGGCTGACATAAAACTGCATAAAATACACTGTATTTTAAAGTACAAGTTATGCATTTGAGTAGATAGACCTACCTTAGGTAGATGTACTTCAAACCTTAGACTTTCAGAATCTGAAGCACCATATTTTGTGTGAAGTACTGTATCATTTAAGTATATTTATTTTAAAGTGTGGCATGCATGCATCACAAAATGGCCAGCATTTTCCAAAAGAGAGCAAATAATTATTTTAAATTCTTTGACTTTTCAATTCCTCAGTGATCTGGAAAACTATTTTTTGTTGTTTAATAAAAAGGATACCATATAAAATACCACATAAAAGGCATCTTTAAGATTAACTAATACATCAAGGAGAGCGTACATGCTTTTAAAAGAAAAAAATTATCGCTTCTTAGCTATTAGATCTTGCTTTGAGTCTTCTTTTATATTCTTAGTCAGGAAAAAAAAAGAAAGAAAGAAAAGAAAATGGGTTCCAGTTTTTACTCAAAGCTTTTTTGGGGTAGTATTACATGAGTCTCCTGGCAGTTTGGAAGCTAGACCCTGTGAAGGGAGAAGCAACTGAGAACAGCACAGCAAGGAGCTGGAGTAAACAGGCACCCAGAGCCCGCACCCGGCCATGTGCCCTGGCTGCTCCCTGGCCACCATGCAGCACTGGGGATGGACGGAGCTTTTGAGTACAGGTTCATCTTCCTGTGCTTGCTTCTTGAGTTGGGAAATCTAGATGATCCAAAGTTGTTCTTGCAAAACAATGTCCCTCACAACATGATTGCCCCACCATGGTGTGTTTTTTTTTTCTGTTGTTGTTTTGTTTTTTGTTTTCCTCCTTTTGAGTGAGACTTTTCGATGGGTGGCAGGAATTATGCAAACAAACCTCCCACTCTCTTGCTGAGGACAACCCTTTTTTTTTGTTTGTTTGTTTTGTTTTTTGTTTTCTCCCTCCTCTTCCTCCTCCTCCTCCTCCTCTTCTTCTTTTTCTTCTTCTTCTTCCTCCTCTCTCTCTCTCTCTCTCTCTCTCTCTCTCTCTCTCTCTCTCTCTCTCTCTCTCTCTTTCTCTCTCTCTCTCTGCTCACCAACTCCCCCCTGTGACTCAAAGGAGATCTGATAGCTGGCGTGAGGTTTCAACCTGCCTGTGGCTACTCCACCTTTTGGTAGATCTTGCCAGGAAAAAAAAAAAAGGAAGGAGGGCAGGCGGCTGGGTGAAGTCATCCCTGGTGACACCTTCTCACAGGACTTCAGGGAAAATGCTGGGCGACTGGGCAGCGCTCCTGCCCAGCTGCCTGTCACGGTGCTGGGAGTGAGAGGTGACCTCTTTATTTTTAGCAGGGGGCTGTCATAATAGTCTGCTCCTCGGTTTCATTCAAGGCGGGAGACAGGCACTTTGGAAGTTTGTAAACACCAACTTTCTCAGTAGAGGAGGAACACTTTTCTTCAGAAAGGGAAGAATTCCCCTGCTGGGGTTTCCCTCTTTTTAGAGTCTGCGCTGTGGACAAGACAGCATTCTCTAGCTGTCTGAGTTGTGGCAAGCAGGTGCGGCTCAAGTTCTAATTGTAAAAGGGCAGAAATGCCTGCAGGCGACGGCTGTGGACCAGGCAGAAGGTAATTATGACATTTCATTTCTCTGGAGTCTGTTTCCTTTGTTGTTCATCTTAAAAATATTCTGACAAGTTTAAATATGTTTAAGTGAAAATGATAATTCTAGGAAGTAATCTTTGGCAAAATTAGCAATCTGAGTTTAGAAATATCTGCAAAGGAGTACTTGTTTTTCCTCGAATAAGGAAATAATGTCCTGGAACTTTTAAACCACATCTTCCCACACACAGCTGGAATCTACTTGAAGTTTGTGATGTTTCTTTTTAAGTTGAGATGACGGTGGTAGACATCTAAGCTCATGAATTTTGTTAAGTTTTCATTTGAAAGATTTGACAGACAGTTGTGAGAGTTGACTACTAAGCCAGCTTTTCAGTGTTGATATGTGAATCCTTCTTACACTATACATTTTAAGAGCATGAAGAGCTCCCTGCCACGTGGTACATGGTTCAGGTGTTCTCATCGCTCGCTCACTGCTAAGAAGCAGGTACCAGGAGGGGGATGATGCAGGGAATTAGCACATACTGGCTCATGCATCGCTGCAGCTCAGATTGACATTATAGGAGTCAGCTGCACGTCCTCATTGGATTTCCAGTTGAGGTAACCAAAATTTGGATATGAAGAAGTAGAAAGAAAATTATGAAACAAAGGAAGGAATCATGATTCATCTTATTGCGAAAGAAACAGAACTCTCTAGGAACAAGAGCCCCTCAGACTAGTTCTATAAACCGTGGCTCTGTGGCCCCCGTGGTCCCTGTGGCCCCTGTGGTCCCTGTGACCCCTGTGGTCCCTGTGATGTGGTTTATGTGGCCCCTGTGGCGTGGTTTATGTGGCGTGATGTAGCTCATTGTGACAGTTGCCTTAAAGGCTGCATTTCTCTGTAGATCTCTAGTGTTAATCTTCCCTAAACTCTATTAAATGAAGAGAAACAGATTGATGCTATAGCAAGTGACTTCTCACATAAAATAAGACTAAGCCAAGCACCTGACAATGTCCTTTGTAACAGTGCTTGGCACAGTTGATGGATTAATCAATTACTTTAGAGAACATTTTTAGAGACATTTAAGTGTTTGCACTGGTTGGTAGGTTGGTCCATGGGTGTCATACGTTTCCTTTCCCAGACATCCGACTATTCCTGAAAGCAAGGCTTTCTCTTTTCTGTAAAACCCGCTCCCTGAGTAGACGTTTAGACAACCAGCCATTTTAAACAAGTGGGATGCACTGATAAAGCATTTCACACCAGGGGCCCAGCACCTTGATCATTCTGGAGTTCCAGCAGGGAGACTTGGCACAGAGAGGAATTGAGGGCTGCTGTCACATGGAATAGCATTATCAAAATTAAATTAAATAGTAACTAGTTGTTGATAAGGAATATCTTGAACTCTGTGTGATGTGAACTGAGCAAACTTTAGCTTTTTCTCTGGAAGTTTCACGAATAAAAGAATTAAATAGATCAAAAGAAGCCCGTGTTCACGCACTCATAAATCTGTACACGACAACTACTGTTATCTCCTTGGTGATAACTCAGATCCAACTGAGAACCCCTCTCATTCTTCTCAGGTAACATGCTCCTGTCTCTTGTTTTTGTTCTGATGAGGTAACTTTCAGTCTCCAGCACTTGGTGGTTTTTATTCTTCACTTTGTCCCCTGGGCTTGTTTGTTTTTCCTCTCTGTAGAAATGGTGGACGATTGGAACTAGGCTAGAAATAAAATATTTATAATTGGAGGAACATTTTCCTCTTGCTAAATTTGAGATTACGTGCCTCTGGATAAGTCCCTCGGTGCCATGTCTAAACAAGAAATAACTATTATAAGTCACGAATCTGCTGACAAGCATGTTCTCTGAACTTTATCGCAGCAGTTCCTAATTGAACCCCACATCAAGGCTGATTATGTTACTTGCCTCTCAATTTGGAATTTGATGTCCTAGATTGCTCCTTAACTGCCACGGAGCTAAATAAGAGTTTGGTTAATGTTTTAATAAAAACGAAACTCACAAAAACGGTGATGCTCACGTGACAGGGATGCCTGTCACACTCTGAGATGCGGGCCTTAGGCAGCACAGGTACCCTCTGCTAGGTGACGCACAGTCCAGTGGCTCCAGGTACCATCACCTGATGGAGGAAGCAACTATCCTTTTGAGCAAGTAGGAAACACTGTTCGTAAGAACGCTGGAAGAATTACTGCCAGTTTCAAGGTCAAGAGCTGAGGAGGAAGAGACAAACAAACAAACAAGCAAACAAACCCCATTTGAAGCAGGCCTGGAAAAGTAGGTATCTAAGCAAGAAGCACCGGATGCCGAAGAAGGGAGAAAACCAGGGAGGTAGACTAGCTCAGGGTATATGGGAAAGCTTCTCCTGTCGCCCGAGGCCTCGTGGTTCCTTATCCAACTTCCTTTGGTTCCTGCCTTGGAGCAGCAGCCAAGCTGGCCCTGTGAGGTACCCCTGATTAGCTAGGTGAAGTGGGTGTGAGTGGATCAGCCATCCCCAATTCCAGATGACACGGAAGGAGATGGGCCCCGAGCCATGGAGATGGAACCTGTCTGAACATGAAACTCACTTTATGCGTTTAGCGCGTCTTGTCGTGAGAGCACTTTAACAGGGTAATTATGTTCACACATTTGGTTGTTTATGGAGGAGTAATCTGTTAAACTCTGAAGCTCATCTAGTTACCGTGTTGGGTTATGGGTTTGTGGGTACAGACCCTGCTGTTCTGGAGCAAGCTGTCTGAGTGGAGAGATGCACAGGGTAAAATAATTGGCCAGCGGGAGTGAGCAGGTCACAGGGCTAAGTGGTAACGTGAGAGAATGCTTAGCCTCCGTGCTGAAGCTCAGGTGTCTTCACAGGGAAAACGTGGCCATTCTAGTCTCCTGGGCTGTTACTTTACTTGTCATGCAAGTACAAGTTTGTTCCCAAAGGCCAGAGTTGTGAATTCAGTTTGTGTTTCCAGAATTTTCTGTTGTTCTCTTCTCTGGATTGATGGGGCTGTTACGTCACTTCTCTGAAATGCTTGCAGCCACAAGTCTTGGGTTTCAGGGTCTTCTATCCCTTCTCCAGATTTTGGTAGATCTGCATGTCGGTAATGCGATATCTTGGGGATGTGATCTATGTCTAAACATGAAACCCACTTATGTTTTACACATCCTAGAATTTAATTTCCTAGACTGTTTTGTGCTTGCCTCGTGTCTGTGACTTGCATTGTGACCATGAAGTGGGGGGTGGGAATTTTCACTTGTGGGATCACGGTAGTCCTCAGAAAGTTACAAATTTTAGAGCATTCCAGACTTGGCGGTTTTCCAATTAGGTTTGTAGAGCCTGGCTTTGTTTCTGGGTTTTTGAAAGGTTGTTGCGTTTAGGAAAAACCAAGGCTCTTTTAAGCATGCAATGGGGCTAATTAGTATGAGAATGTTATTAGCAATTGCATTGAATGGAAGGTTCAAAGAAATTGATTTAAATGTACTCTCGAGTTTCCGTTGTTATAACAGTTCAGACTGGCAAGATTTGAGGTACAATTTTATGTTTCTGATCAGGCTTACCTACTGAGAATGCATTTCTTTAACATCTAAGACCTAGTACAGAAAGCTGACCAAGTGCCTCAAACCCAGCTTGGTGTGCTTTGCCCTTTGGTTGAAGTGGATTCGTACAAGCAAACATTTAAGCTTTTGTATCCTTGAATGTCTTGAATCGGCCTTTCATCTGGAAATCAGTGCAAACAGATAGAGTAAGGGACACTCACGTAAAGAGAAGGGGTTCTGAGCTCCCTGCAGATAAATGAGAGGGCCATTTGATGAACCCATTTTGGCCTGGGTAGTAGTGGTACTACTGGGAGATGTTCAACAGTCACACTCTGTGGGAGGGAGCCCCCAGTCCTTTAGCATTTGCTGATTCTTGTGGTGTAATTGCTCACACTCTTTCCTGGTCACTGAAAAGTGAGTTAGACAAATATCACAGTAGCTCTTGTGAGCTTAGGGCGGCTAGCTCCAGTGTACAAACGATTGTGGCCAAGGTCAGAGTCAGCACTTAGTTTTCCCAGGACTACCTACCTCTATTTCTGCATCCTGAAGCCATCACAGACATTGGTCGAGTTTGGTTGAGGGGATTAATCATTTATCTTTCTCCATTCTTCCCCACAGCCATGGAAAATATTTATCACTCTTGAAATCCTACTTTGACCCAGCTGGGCTAATATTTGAACCTGATTAAGAACATGCAGAACAATACAATCTGTCCTTACTGCAGGAGAGTTTGTTTAGCGGGTGATTCCTTAACCACCATTGAGTAGGCAACATGCTTCCTAAGCCCCGCAGTGCCTCAATAGCTTCCTGGCATTCCCGGCCCTGGTGGAGCTGACCTGTGATCTACAGGTTCAGGGCGATGAGCTCTTTGCTGCCTTCACTAAAATATGACGACAGTCTCTAGTTTACAATACCAACGGGCCACAGCGTATCCCTGCTGACTGACAGAGCAAAGTCCTAACTGAGAGGGCTTGCCCCCCTTCCGACACTTTATGGCCAATTAACATCAAAATACATTTCATGTTCTCACTTCTTTATGATATGTTTGTCTGGGTCATACAGAACATATGGGGGGGGGGCACAGATCTTGAGGGACAGTCTTTACTCTCAGGATTTTTAAAAAAGAAGTCTTCCTACTGAAGATGTTCCATCGAAGGATTCTTTAGCTATTCAGGGAGATGACACTGTTATTGCAGAAAAGAAAGAATAAGGCGGAAAAGATCAGCTCTAATCTCAGTATCCTAAAAGCATGCAGTTATACTATAGTTTGATGAATGTTCTTGACAGTTACGGTAAGCATATGGTATGCATACATACACGTACCTGTACACATACATGTATATTTCTGTATCGGTTTTCACTTATGAGGGCTTTCTAATGGCACCCAAACAATTTGAAAATGTTTTTTAAAAGCCTGGCAGAATATCCCATCCACTGGATTTCCCCATTATTGAAATTAATTGTCCCATTAATGAACAAGGGTGCACTGTGGTTTTTTCTAAATAGGGACTGAGCTGCCATTTTCTTAAGAGCTGGGTCCAGAAACTTAAACAATGTCATTCTCCTCATGTCATGTTAGTTGAATGGCTCAAGAGCCCCAGTTTTCGGGGAGGGGGGCAAACATTCTACCCTTTACTGAGAAGGTCTCAAAGTGTTCCTCAGCCACTTCAGTTTCCTCTGCTGAGAGTTCTGTGCTTAGATCTGTACCCCATTTTAAATGGGATTATTAGGACTTTAGATACCTAGTTTCTTGAGTTCTTTATCTATTTTGTATATTAGTCCTCTATCGGATATAAAGCTGGTAAAAAGGGTTTGTTTGTTTTTTCCCATTCTGCAGGCAGCTGCTTTATCCAGATGACACTATCCTTTGCCTTACAGAAAGCTTTCGGTTTCATGAGGTTCTACTTATTAATTGTTGATCTTGACACCTATCCCAATGGAATGAATGCCCCATTGTTAAGTTCTCAGAAGTAGTAAATAATAACGTTAGTGACACACATCCTTAAGCAACACTAAATAGGTCACGTCTGAGTTTAGACTCACTGTGACCTAATCCTTGTGCACATCCCAGAGGTAGACAGAACAAGAGAATCCACACCTCCCTAGATGGTGGCTCAGTTGTGTGGGAGGGGTGCAGAATCACCTCATCTCCAGATTCCCCAAATAGCTCTGGAAAGGGTTCCTGGAGGGTCTGCTCTGGAGGGTTTATTTGTTCTCCCTGTTTCGGATGGGATGGCGGGGTATGTGGTTAGCCTTGTTGACCCCTTCTGTGATTGAAACCATGTTTGGTTAGTGTTATCACAGGCTTCATTGAGTGAAAAGTACAGCTATCTCTCAGTATCTACAAGGGAGGACCTCCAAGGCCCCTCACCTTCATTACTGTGAGCCAGAAGCTGTTCTGTACAAAGTCAGGTCAAGCATATCCTTCTCCCTTGAATATGGTCAGTCTGGATTCATTGTGTTCTTGGATATGGATCTTATGGGCCTGAAAGTCTAATGGTACTTATGGATTCTCAGGGCAAAGCCAGGATGTCTATAGCATCATTTTGGTGAGGCCATGAGTACCCACAAAGGTTTAAGGTCAGAGCATGCATGTTTCTCTTATACATTGGCTTGCTTTCATTTTATGGGCACTGTGGACTTTCTCATTCTTATTTCCAGATCATGAGGTTTAAAGGTTTGAGTGAGTAAAAGTACAGCCATCTCTTCCTGTCCACAAATATTGGTTCCAGTTCCCCCAAAGACACCAGGGTTCTCTCTAGAATATCATGTGTCTCTTCTAACAGTAAGAGGATGCTGGAAAGAACTTCTGAGCGTTCTTCTTCATGGCATCACCATTGTCCTTCCCTTATAGTCCTTTGCCTCAATCTCTCAGGGTCATCCTCCATCTGCGTGTTCAGGGTTATGTCCCAAGGCACTAACTCCGAGAGCCTGGGTAGATCTCAGACTCCAAGTGTCTCACCCTACCTTGGGACTCATGTGCTGGGTTACAGAAAGCCAGTTTGTGTGCTCCACAAATACGAATTTTGTGTCTATGGTTTTATTATGGGCTTTGCACTCATTTAACATGCATGCAGACAGAGACCATTAAATGTTTAGTCCTGATAATTTGAACTTAAGACTGGAGGACAAAAGGGCTTCGTTCTGGCCTAAAGACCAGCCAAAGGTCTGGGATTCAAATACAGTGCCTCAATTTCTCATTTTTGTGTTTGAAAAACTACAGGGCCAACATCCAGGGCAGAGAGGTTGCTTTGAAAATTGGTCTTTTCTTCAGCCACCAAACTTCTCTTTCGGCTGAAATCCAGATGTTTTAGCTTGTCTGTGTTTGGGTGTCCCTGTTGCAGCCTAAATTCTCTCTATATAACAAGAGCCAGACGGGGAGAGGATTTAGAGGAAGAATTCCTGAGTCTTTAAACACTGCGTATGGCTTTTTTTTCCCCCAGCAATTATTTGTGATGTCACCAGAAAACAAGAGGAAAAATAAAAATGACTTCATGAGGGAATACTGTGCCCAGACCCTTTGGTCTGGACAGGAATGACCTCATCTCGGGACTGTGCAGTAGGAGGAAACTGAGCAAGACCCTAACACATGCTTTCCAGTTCACTTTGTTTCACAGCCTCAGATTCGATCCTCAGTCCTCCCTCTAATCTTTCCATGCTCCCCTCCTGTCTTCAGTGATCTCCCTTCCCAGACACCTGCTGCCTCAGAATCCTAGCCTGAGAAAGGGCAACTAAGAAAGCCAAGGGGCAAACCCTGGATGTAGCAATCCCTGTGGTACATCTAGGTCACAAAGTGTTCTGAGGCTGAAATTGGGAAACCAGAGGGCAGGAATGTCCCAGCTGTCTCTGGAGACACATGAGGAGCACGATGACTAGGAAGACAGCTCTACTGCTTTGCTTCTTGTGGATCAATTAGCCCTCCCCTTAGGGATACAGGTGAGACAACCTTAAAAGGAGGCTCTGAGAATCATCCAGAGCAAGCCTCTTTTCTACTTTAGACTTCTTTGTGTAGGGTTGGCATGGTCTGCGTGTAATCTCCGCTCACTGGGTAAACACCAGCCAGGCCTATTAAAGATTTGGCACCGTGGCCTGTAGTAGTGTCTCAGAGAGGCATCACTGGACTGCAGCAGAGTCTTTGCCCAGGGAGGGAAGTCTGCAGTTGTGCCTAATATGGAAAGAGGTGATGGAAAGAAGCAAAGCCCAGAATGTTCCCTCTGCCTGGCACCAGTGAGTCGTGAAGGTTTTCTGCATGTTCATCCTCAGCGTTCAAGGGGTGGGATGCAAGGGGTGGAGACTGGTGCTCCCAGAGCTGGGCACACTCCCCCACACAATGGTGTTAATGAGCATCACACAGTAATTACTGTGATGGTGATGATGACGCCCCTTGCTAGCTGTGTAAACAGAGCAGAGGCAACAACATGCAAATATTCCTGACTCAGAATGTGACATTTCCCTCCGAGCTAGTTGAACTTCTAAGTGTTTCAGTTTGAAAAACCCATTTTCCTGTGGTGCATCTTAAAAGTATGTCCTAAAATGTATAGACTCCACCCTTAGGTAAGGATAGGGGATTAAAAATGTACGTATGTTCTTAGAAAAGGCAGAGAAGGTTACACAAGGATGATATTCTACAGCGTGTGTTCAGTAGTTCTGGGGTAGCTGGACCACTCCCCAATGGCTGATGTAGCTCCCTCCATAGCTGGGTAAACAGGACAGATTCCAAACGGTCCTGTTCCTCTCATCCTGAGATACTGGGGAAGCTTGCCTTTAGGAGCCTACTTGTCTTTGCTAAGGAAGTCTAGGAGATGTGTATTTCCTTATAAAATGAACTCACATTCGGATTAACTACAAACCTAGAACGAATGGACTGGCTTTCCAGCTTGTCTCAGACACAGCAAACATTGGCACTGACAAGGAAGGGAAAGAACTGTTACTTCCTTTGTCAGAAGAGGGGTAAGGACATAGGATAGAGAACTGGTGTGTCCCGAGTGTCTGGGTTTGATGGCCCATAGCTTCTTTTCCCTCTGCCAACTCTTTTGTATATTTTTTAAATTATCATATAAGTTTATTTATTTATTTATTTGTTTGTTTGTTTGTTTATTAATCATTCCATTCGTTTACATCTCAAATGATATCCCACTTCCTGGCTACCCCCCACCCCCGTGCCAACTCTTAATAAAACTGGAAGAGGTGCGTGGGGCTCTGATAAGGATCATGAAGCCTTGTGGGGAACTTTCTGGAAAGAGTGCTGTACCACATTAGCATAGTCAGCCGTGTGTGGGAAGCAATGGTACATGTTTGCCTCAGAGCAAGATCAAGAGAGGGATGATGATTGATCGATGTCTTCCTCCACCTCTCTCATCTTTGGAAGACCCGGCAACTATTCAGTGACTGTGATGGTACCCTCATTTTTACAGCGGCTTGTTAGTTATGGACCTTCCAGCATTTTAGACCTTGGCAGTTGCTACCCAGGCAAAGCTGAAGGTTAGGTACCTCCTTGCTAAAGCCAGCATAAACCTCCGGCACAGGACTATTTTAAGCTTTGCCGTTGCAGTGTGTTACATGGCAAGCCTGGCAGGGCTCCTCTGCTCCTTCGTGACACGACAGGAGCTTGTGCGCATGTGTTTGGCTGACTGTGCGCTGCAGGAAAGTTTGCTTTTATTTATTTATTTATTTATTTATTTATTTATTTATTTATTTATTATCATTATTTATTTATTTATTATCGTTATTTATTTATTTTTTATTTGTTCACTTTACATCCTGCTCACTGCCCCCCTCCCGGTCACTCTCTCTCACAATCATTCCTCCCATCCTACCTCCCCTTCTCCTCTGAGAGGGTGGGGGATCCTCCTGGGTATCTTCCTCCTCCCCCCACCCCACATCAAATCTTTGAGGCTAGGCGTATCCTCTCCCACTGAGACCAGACAAACTAGAAGAACAAATCCCACAGACAGACAACAGTTTTTGGGATAGCCTCTGCTCCAGTTGTTTGGGACCCACATGAAGACCAAGCTGTACATCTGCTACATATGTGCAGGGAGGCCTAGGTCCAGCCCATGTATGTTCTTTTATTGGTGGTTCAGTCTCTGAGAGCCCCAAGGGTCCAGGTTAGTTGACTCTGTTGGTCTTCTTGTGGAGGTCATGTCCCCTTTGTGGCCTGCAATCATTCTTCCTGTTCTTGCATAAGAGTCCCCAAGCTCCATCCACTGTTTGGCTCTGGGTGTCTGCATCTGTATGAGTCAGCTGCTGGGTGGAGCCTCTCAGAGGACAACCATGCTAGACGCCTGTCTGCAAGCATAACAGAGTATCATTAACAGTGTCAGGGATTGATGCTTGTCCATAGGATGGGCCTCAAGTTGGGTTGGCTATTAGTTGGCCATTCCCTCAGTCTCTGCTCCATCCCCCATTCCCTATCCCTGCATTTCTTATAGACAAGATAAATTTTGGGTCAAAAGTTTTGTCAGTTGGTTGGTGTCCCTATCACTCCACTGGGGCTCCTGTCTGGCTATAGGAGGTAGCCTCTTCAGGGTCCATATCCCCAGTGTAGTGAGTCACAGCTGACTTCAGGTAAACATTCTTTTGTCTGGAAGAGGGAAGACTTGGAAGCTGCAAGGGATGAATTCTGATCTGGGTGCTGCTTTTCTTCACTGTATCTGCTTGTCTTCTGGAGTATTTTCCTCAACCAGTCCAGTGTTGTGTGGACAAGAAGTAATAGAGTGCTAATGTCGTTTTTAGCCCTTGGTACAGTCTCAGTAAATAGGAGGGCTGCCCTAGTAGCAAGTCTCTTCCTGGTTCCTGGTTGCTGGGTTCATCTGTGTCTGTCACTACATTCAAGCCATGTTTCTGAGGCCTGTGACATCCAGAGCTAGTAGACCACTGTGGTTCGCCTGTTTGAGCAAGTCAAGATTTATTGGATCACTCTTATGCTCTTTCATTTAAATATACCCAGCGGATTTTTACTTCCTGTCCCTTTACTGAAAATGTTTGCCTGTCGCTGCTCTGATGTATAACTGCTTCCACCATTCGAGGTGCGCGACTTCTAAATTAGCTGGATTTATGCTCACATCTCTTTGTGTCTATTGTTTCTGTGCCGCTAACTGTGAGGCTTAATTTTAAGTTATGCAAAATGCTGAAGTAAGAGATTCAACAGAATGTAGTTGTGGTACTCTGCCAGTTCTTCCCAAATAACTAATGTCCCTTTCCTCCTTTGGTAGTAGAATCCTGGTTTCAGCTAGAACATGGCCACTAACAGCCAAACTCTCTTCTAGAATGTCTTACAGTTATGTGACCATTTCTAACTGGAAGGAGGTGACTGGAAGCTGTGTATACAATGTATAATAGGTCCATGACGCTAGAGAGAAAGGGGAATGTTTCCTCAGTGCTCTTTCTTCTTTACGGTGATGATGCGAATGAGTTAACTGAAGAACTAAAGGAACTGTCTTGGACCATTTGGAGGAAGGGCCATTTGAGAATAACTGAGCAACTATACAGAAAGAGTCCAGGAGTCTAACAGCATGGGCATGCCCATATCAACCCTGGACTTTCAGGTTCAGCTGTCGCATAGAGAAATGACCTGCTCTCTTGCTTAAGCCTCTATTACTCTGACATTTGTTATATTAGACAAACACATCTTACCATGTATAGTTGGATATTTCTATGAAAGTTAAGTTGAAGGCATCTGAGAGAGTTGGCAAGAGTAAGTTGCTATGAAGTGGGGTGGAGAGGGAGGTGGAGGATTTGGTAGGAGTGTATAGAGGCATGAATATTGTCAAAATACATTATATGAAACTCTCAGGGAATTAATCATCATTAAACAATATTATTAAAAATATAGACAAAAATAATCCCGAAGGGTAGAGAGATAAATATTTGAAAAGTCCCAATATTAATTATGGCATGAAGTCTTTACTCATCTGTAAATAAGTAAAGTTAGAAATTAAAAATAATAGAATTGCCGGGTGGTGGTGGCGCACACCTTTAATCCCAGCACTTGGGAGGCAGAGGCAGGTGGATTTCTGAGTTTGAGGCCAGCCTGGTCTACAGAATGAGTTCCAGGACAGCCAGGGCTACACAGAGAAACCCTGTCTCGAAAAACAAACAACAACAACAAAAAATAGAATTAAGAAATTATTACATAAATGTAGTTATGTAAGAAAATAAGTCTTTGTTCCTAGCTCTACATTAGTTCATGACTTTCTAAGTCCCTAGAATGTACACATACGCTCCCAAATTTATGGATTCAATTGTATACCTTCAGGGTTGTACTGCTTTGTTCCTTGGTTTTTAGTTAGCCCCCATATTCTGATTAACATGATTTAGAATTGACACATAACCTAGACCATATTGAACTAAGAGTTGCTTCAAAATACTGGAAAAAAAAGCTTACAAGTGACCATTGTTGGTGATACCAGAGCATAGGAGATGATAGTCTTTAAAACCCTACCGTGGAAATCTGAGACTGATTTAATTGTTCAAGGTGGTTAAGGCCTAACGTTCGTTAGTTGTAACCAATGTTTTGCTATATTTTCTCTTTATACTCTAACTCCAATCTCTGGGGTCTCCAGGCTATGTTTACAATAAAGTCCGTGATCTTTGCCCTAATCACATGCACAAGTTTTTGATCTGTATTTTATTGACTTTGTCAAATGAGGAAAAAAGTGCAGGGGAAGATAGCAGTATGAAAGTGGTCCTCTGACTGAGCCTGTGGCGCTATGGAAGGTGGGGCATCAGGGCATCATCACGCCATCATCAGGACATCACCAGGACATCAGGGCAGCTGTCCCAGCCCATAGTTACCTAAGGGCCAGAAAATCACCTGAGACATCGGAGCAGTCCATCATGAATGAAAGATGAAATAATTCATGGTTTTAACTTCTCTCTGTGACAGAACCACAGGCATTGATAGAACCTATTGTAACATTTTACATTTTAATATCCTTCTAACACCAGAAAGTCAAATAGTCTTGACATTTTTCCAGGATAGCAGGAGGTCCGTTGTCTGGGTACCTCGGGGCTTTATATCTGACATTATGATAGCACTTGAAGGGCCACAGATAGTTGCTGTCCCAGATGCCCCTGCCATCTGAATCACAGGGATGTTCTAAGCGGTGGTGTTGGCATTGCATATTATTTTCTTCTCTACTTAATACAAAGCTCTAAATCCATTCTTCATAAGAAAGTAAATATCCATTTCATAGGAATATAGGACTTAAAGTATTCAGTTTTGTCCGACTTCAGACTTCAGAAGGTTTGGAAGTATATAACCCAGGGCCCCCCTGATATTTTAGAGGGGACCATGATTCCATAAATCACTCGATGTCTATTTATATTCAGCTCCTTATATACAGGAAGCTCAGATTCCTCATGGGGAGTCTTGAACAGTGGGAGCTGTGCTGTCAATCTACCTGTCCCCGTCTCTCGCAGCCTTTATCATAATTGCTTAAGAGGACACTCATTTCCCTTACTCTTGATACAAGCGAGTTGACTAATGACAAAATTCCGAGAAGTGTTTCATTCTTCCACAAGCCATCCCCTTGTATCTTAAAAGTATCATTCGGGAAATTGATATAACAACTTTGCCTGGGGTGTCTTATGGCTGTGATAGGTAGAGGGATCCCTCCAAACTTGTTGGGATTGACCAGTTTCACTTGTGTAGTCCAGGCCCCCAAGCCTAGAGAATGGTGCTGCCCACTGTAGGCAGCTCCTCTCAGATCAGCTAATGGAATTCAGATAATTCCTCACAGGTATCTTAGAGGCCCTTCTCCCAGAGTGATTCTAGGTTGAATCCTGTTCATAATTAACACTAACCATCACATCATCAAAAAGCCAAGAAGCCTCAAAGCATAGAATATCTAACAAAGGAACGATAAAGATCTCTCCCTGTTTCTTTTGTATATTGATTATTTAAACTTTTTTTGTTCATTTAAAAAGGCAGCTTTTTTCCCCCTCAGCAAGCCCCATTAGTTTTATTTGGCTGTGTTTGCATTCCCAAAGACTCATTACCTTTGTAGCCTTCACCTAAGGATATGGGTTCCAAGAAGTTTAGGATAAAAATGTTCAACACCCTATAAAACTGATCTACTTGCCTGTGTGGAGACAGTACTTGAGATGGCCAGGCTCAGTAAAGGATGCTCCACAGTAGTTCTGTTTTTGTGGTTCTGGATGCTTCTCACCCAGGAAAAGTAAATGATTGAGGTAGACCAGAAAGCCATTTCTCTATATTCTTTTTTTTTTCTAGTCTCACTAATGTAAGCAACATACAGCATACAAACATAAAGTCGAAGAATTATTACTTACTGGATGTGTATTTGTGCATCGGTAGGTGCCTGTGTACCAAACAGAAGGCATCTAAAGTCATTTTACTACAGACATGTCCAGTAAACAGTGCCCCCATGGAGAAGAGGAATAGGTAGATCGATTGCATCCAAGAGCTGTGGTGGGCGGGCACATACACAACATCCTTTTGCTCTCCGATATCTCAGAAGTGATTTCCTGAAAGTGCTTTTGGCTAGCAGATCATCTCCCATACACTGCTTGACATTTTACACACGCACATACATCGCAGGTGGCCGTCATTAAATTCCCCTACGCACCGCTGGCAGAAACTTGAACCAGCGGATTACTCCGGTGGCAAAGATAAGTATCTGCCACCCACAGGTAAGAATGAAGGAGGACTGGCGATGAGCGGGAGTCTCTGTCACTGGTATGGTTCAGCCTAGACTGTCCCCATCTTCTCTTATACTGACCCTTTCCCTTATGAACACACAGTTTTCAAGGGGAGGCTTCTGCAGCAAATAAGCACTATTATTCTGGAGAAAAATAGAGTGGATGAAAATGAAGGAGTGGAGGGCCTCTTTAAACAGCTGTTTGCAGGCAGCCCCTCATACATATACATGCCGACTTCTGTGTTGCAACTCAGACATGCTGAAGGACTAACTCTTTCCATTCATGGGCAAATTCCTATTGCTATTTGTGTGTATAAGGAGGTGGAAGAGATATGTCCCTATAGGAACACCCTCCACCTTAGGCAGGAAAATTTTATGTTTACAGTTTTGTTTTACTGTAGGGCGTCTCCTTATGGATTGGCTTCTTTCCAGACGGGTGGCAGCATTGAAGGGATGTCACATTTTATCATGTGCTTTCTTGATGGTGACTTCCACAACCCCAAATTCATACTGCACCCATTTTCCCTTTGTGCTGCCCGTGGGCACTGTGTTATGCTAATTTACCATTAACACCTGCACCATTTATATTGTAGCTTTTTTTTTTTTTCACAATCTGCTTGAGTTTAGCAGAGCAGAAATATTCCGTTGAGAATGCAGTTCTTCCACATGTCTCAGTTGAGTGCTTGCCTTACACTTGGGAAGGTAATTCCTCGCTTGGGACCTTGTCTTATAGAATCTAGTTATTAAACACTAACAAAGGGAGGAAGGTTGAAAATGGCTGAGACCTTATCCTCGGGTACTTCAAAAGGATATCACAGCTAGCAAAAGAAAGCATCCTTCTACATGGTGCTTTAGATAGTTAGTGCCTCCCTGCCCCAAAGTGGCACTGCTTAGTTTGAGATACAAGGGAAAGGACAGTCTCAAGGAGTGGCCAATTCCTTCTCCTTTTCAAATTAGGGAGGGACTGAGGGAGGGCGGAGGGGAGTGGTGTGTGTGTGTGTGTGTGTGTGTGTGTGTGTGTGTGTGCGTGCACGAGTGTACATGTCTGTGTGTGTGTGTTTCTGTATAAGGGGTCTAAACAGAACACTAAGTTGCCCTAAGAAGGTTGGACTCAGCTTCCATGGGTAAGAAAAACAGGCACTGAGCTGGCGCCTCTTTGTCCCTGTCCCTGGGAGAAGCTGCTCCTTGGCTAATTGGCCTGAGAAAGCGAGAGCTTCCTCTGAGCGCTCTGTAATTGTTTAATCTCCTGCTTGGTTGTTTAATCCTCCAGTTGACACATCCCATGTGCTTCGTCATGGCTCTAATTCTGTGTTGTGGAGAGAGACATTTCCCTGTTCTTACTTCGTTCCTCTCCCTACACATATTCACTCAGAGAGGGCATCGTAGCAAGTCTCCAGAGGATTAAAAGAAAAATTCCGACACGTTACACCAAGAAATGTTAAAGTCCGTAACCAGATATTGACTGACCTTTCTAAGAAAAATTCAACAGGAGTTAGCATCAACAGATGGTCACCAGCAGTGAGCATGAGATTCTGAGTCACTCACTGAGAATGAAAGGTCTCTAGGCCAAAATGTATTTATAGGTGTGAGGGCCGTACCAGCTGTTTGTCACAGTTGCTAGGTGACAAGTTATTACCAATCCTTTTTTAAAAGCTTGTCACATAGGACGGTGACGTGGCTAACTTTCTGAAAAATACTGTTTAGCTTCGATTTATATATATTTCCCATCTCTAATAAAATCACACTGTGAAATAGTCTCCCAGAGTGCTCTGCCAGGAACTTTCTAAATATGTTTTAAAATGATGATTGGATTACAGATTCACACATGACTATGACAAATCTACAAAATTACCAGAAAAGTGTGTGTGCACTGTACCAAGAGAGCTATATCCCTAGCCCTTTCTGCTTGTCTCAGAGAGGTCAGAACAGTGTCCACGAAATTTTTAATGTGATTTAAAATCTAATGGGAAGTAAGCATTACAAATTATCATAAACCCATCACCACAGAATTTCTGCACTAGAACAATATAAAAAGCACGGCTGTCAGTAACAGGTCTCCTCAGCCCCATTTTCTGGGGTAAAGTGGAGAGCAGCACACCAGTCCTGACTTGCAGGGTGTTGAGATGACTTGCTGAGGGGAAAGGACCATGTGGTGATTATCTGAGACAGTGCTCGCCGATGGAACGCTTAGCAGACCGCAGTCATGGCCACCATTATCCAGAAGGATATCATTTAGTCTGAGCAGCTGGCCTCAGACTGTAGGATTGCTAGTGGGGACTGCATAGAAACTGCTTTTATGCTTGAAAGAGAGACAAGAAACCTTGTCTCCTTGATTCCTTAGGTCCAAGTTTGGCCCAGAACCAGGGCTGCTCTTTACAGGTCTCTGTTTTGATTCATTCAGTTGTAGTTAGGGATCAATGCCCTTCGCCATTCATCTCTGAAGTGATCTGTATGTTCCAGTGTGGACGGTGTGCTTCCTGGGCCTGTCGCTCGTGTTCTGTGCTGTGACCTTGAGCCACGTAGGTGAAGAATCTAGACTTCAAGTTCTTAGGCAGTAACCTGGGCTATAATAAATCACATGTGATGACTAAATGAGGTTATTGAGTTTCTAAGAGGAGCAAAAGTGCCTGTCCCCTGGAAGGTGTTGTCTGTGGTAGGTTCATGCTGCATTACACCCTGGACTTGAAATGGGTGTTTATTTGAATTGTTATTCAATCTCCCTGGCTCTTTTCAACTTAAAAAAAAAAAGTTACCTAAATAAAAAGTCTTGCTAATCCGTGTAATCTTACTCTATAATTATTTTTAATAGTTGTCTACCTCATAATTTAAAACGTACAGTTTTCCGTTATTTTAGCTTAAAAAGTGTTAGTACTTTATTTTGCTACAAATGTCAGAACTAAAACCGAAAAACAGTTTAATGTAAAAGGAAGTTGGCATTAGTCTGTGGATGGCCTAACCTTGTACGTTGCTTCTTGGTCTTAGCAGTACCAAGAATTCAAACTGGACCTTCAAGATTCATTTATATTCTAGCCCCTCCCCCAACACACACACACACACACACACACACACACACACACGCATGCACACACATGCACACACACTTAGTTTTTCCTCTCTCTCTTCCCCATCTCTTTGGTAGTTATCTCCTTTAACTTAAAGTTAAAAATATGTGAAAGAATTTGAATTCTGATATGTTAAAAATATGTTTTGTTTTGAAAAATACTCTTCAGTTTTAAATATACTTTTCACTTAACCACACAGCTACGAGTTTATCCCATAAGATCTACAGCAATGAAAACATGACATTTTTTATTTACCAAGTTTGTCTCTCTTATCCAACCCCCTACTTAGTTTTCAAATTAACTTTTTTTCTAGTAGCTTGATATTAAAAGCTATTTCTAACAGGTAACTTTCATGTGTGAAGTCCCCCCACCGTATATGTATGTGTGCACACACACACGTATGTCATGTATGTATTAGTGTGTTCTCAGGCACTATGTCACCATGTGTAATCTTACTGGTTGAGGGCTATGCCTCCTCATTTGAAGTCTCTGGAGTCAGGAATAGTAACAGTTATTTAAATTAAAAAAAGTCACTGGGGAATTTAAAAATAAATATTTAAATAAAAAAAGGAGTAGTAACAGTAAGCGTACTCGGTATGTACACACTGGAATACGAGGAGTGAGGTGCTCACAAGAGATCTTACTTTTTGAAAATGACACCAAGACTCACTTGTTTCGGTATGAGTGTTGTTAGCGGGCAAACCCTAGCTAGCACATTTTCCCTCTTTCAGACAGTTTATTTTTAAAGCGCATTGACTGGCGTGTTTCCTAATCTTAGAGAACCCCCTAATGGAGAACACTGTGTCCTACACCGTGAAGCCACAGGCAGCACATGAGAATTCCATCAGGTTAAGTGCTAAACTACAGCGAGCACCTTTTACTGGGCATGTTAGCACGTGCCTATAATTCCAGCATTCTGTAAGTACAGAATCTGAGAATCAAGGGTAGTAGGCTAGCCTTAGCTACATAACAAGTTCAAGACCACCCTGAGCTACCAAAAAAAACCTGAAACAAACAAACAAAAATAAAATCTCAAGCCTTACTTTTGCTAACTTTATATTTTTAAAGATCATCTGTTTTGTGTGAGTCTGTGTACATTACTGTAGTTATCCAAAAAGGCTAGAGGAGTTGGATCCCCCTGGCTCTGGAATTTCAGGCAGTTGTGCGCTGCATGAAGTGGGCATTCTTGAAACTAAGCTCTGGTCCTAGGGAAGTACAGTGCATGCTCTTAACTGGCGACCCGTCTCTCCAGCCCCAATAACTATAATTTTAAAGGAAAAGAAGTACAAAATAACGCAAAAGGCGCACACAAAAGTTTTTTGTTTGTTTATTTTAAAGCCATCCAGGCCTATTTGAATTTTTGAAACCTACTGAACAACTGAATCAGGGCTGCCCTTTGGGAGCCTGGTTGTAAAAGTTGCCCCCAGGTCTAGGGCAGAGCTTAGTTCAGAGATAATTTTTCTTGGCTGTTGAGCCAAGACCTCATTGGATGCTCTATCAATGACTGGATTTTGAGGACTTTCTAGTTGAGTTAGTGGGACAAGGAGTCTTCTTGGCTTCTGTGCGCTCATTACAACCCTTTTCTGCTGTCTGAGTTCCTCATGCAGGCACACTTATCAGTCCTCTGCTGAAAATGTCAGGAGATTCCCTTGCAGACCTACTAAGTGCACTCTCTATTCATCTACTTCTGGGCCTGTAAACTCCTTGCTCTTGGATCAGTTCAGGGAGACGACAGATCCCACCTGCGTGGCTTCTCCCTGCTCTGGGTTCTGGGAACTGTTAAGGCAGTGAGTTAGGCAATCATAAGAGTTTTGGCTCTTCATGTCTCTCTCCTTCTTTGCCTAATGTCCAGGGAAGGGAGTAAATCTAGCCCCTGACATACCATCTTGTCATAGCAAATCAATCTCTCTCTCTCTCTCTCTCTCTCTCTCTCTCTCTCTCTCTCTCTCTCAAAATAGTACTTCTATATTATTTGCTAGCAGTGACTTTTAGGGTAAGAAACACATGGCTCAGAGTGCCCGACACTTATTCCCCCCAAACTGCTCTGCCAGGAACTTCTCAAGTGAGGCCCAGGCCCATTTCAGTAGCCTGAAAACTGGACACCAGGAATGAAAAACTCTGAAGGGTGGACTTCAACACATCATGCACATGACTAGTTATAGTTTACCAGGACCATGGAGGCAGAAAAAACAAGGATATTGGCTTAAAATTCAATTCAAAGCTCCTTCCTGTTGATAAAGGGGCTGCGTGTCCAGGGAGCCATCATATTATGTTTACAGACCATAAATTCTTCAGCTGTTGGCAAAGAAGTTTGAGGCTAAGGGTTGATCAGTACTTTGCTAAAAAGACTAAAGAAAACTTAAGTGAATGGCACTGAGATCTATCTATCTATCTATCTATCTATCTATCTATCTATCTATCTATC